>NC_142928.1:30862132-30874632 GCF_046866305.1 Octopus bimaculoides
ATGTTGTTATTCTTCTTCTTATTATTATTCAAGAGCGCGAGCTACTAACCCCAAGATTCCGAGTTCAATTCCAAGCAGTGATGGACTACTCAACCTGAAAAAATTCTAACTGGGCCCCACTTGCAAGGTCATGCGCTATTTATCTTGATGTAAGATCACCATGTAGCGCTCATGTGGTTGTGATGCATGTGCCTGGTGTACCTTTATCAGATGGGTAGTCATGATGGGTATATTCGTCTTCGTATAATTGTACCCCAGTGTCACTTTGATGGCGTGCACTGCTCTCTCACTCAATAATAATAATAATAATAATAATAATAATAATAACAATAATAATGATGATGATGATGATAATAATAATAACAATAATAATAATGATAATGATAATAATAATGATAATGATAATAATAAGCTGGAATACAGCAGGAATACCGCAGCAAATAGCAAACAGCATGGACGTGAGACAGTGAGCTGCCAGGAAGATAGGTTAAATCTGAAACCCCCACGAAGCAAGGATTAAGAATTTGCAAAAACAATGAAAGAAAACTGTTTTAATATAAACCATCCCAGGAAACTGAAAGATTTCCCTTATATAGAAATTATACATACATACATACATACATAGCTTGGCTGCTCTGCATTGACAAGGGGCAACACCCTGAAACTAGTCTGCAGATGCCAAACCAGCAGGGGGAAACTGCTGACCTCCCCTGTTCGAAGGTTATAAAGGACACAGGTTTCGTGTGTCACATAGCTAGCTAGAGGCGATGGCTTCTTGGAGCTAATTCACGGCAGCTTTCGTCCTAATTTTGGGACTGCCATGTTGGCTTGGCGATAACTATTAATTTCCAGTACCGCTGCCGTAGTCTCCTTTAGAGAGACTTAGAAATATTAATAACTCTCTCTCTCTCTCTCTCTCTCTCTCTCTCTCTCTCTCTCTCTCTCTATATATATATATATATATATATATATATATATATATATATATATATATATATATATATATTCAAGGTGAATATGGTACTTAAGTTTAGGCACCAGAATTAGAATTAAGTATGGTATTATCCATACAATTCAAAAATAAGGTGATTAAAATGAAAAATAAGCAACAAGGATATCCAAAGTAAATGCAGTACGATCGTTTCATGCGACTCCATTTAATTAAGCAATGTGAATATTACATTAAATGTAAAGTGCAGGTCCTTCTGTTGAAATGAAATTTCAGTAAATTTCTATATCTTTGTGCAGCTGAGGATTGCTCTGCATTTTACATTTAATGTAATGTTCACATTGCTTAAATAAATGGAGTCGCATGAAACGATCGTACAGCATTAACTTTGGATATCTTTGTTGCTTATTTTGATTTTATATATATATATATATATATATATATATATATATATATATATATATATATATATATATCTTAGGCCACCTTCGGTCATGGCTGACTATGGGTATCACGTCCGTTCATTTATTGTCCAGGTTGGGCCGCTCGGCTTGAGCAGCGCCTCGCATAAATCACATCTGTGTGTGGATTCTGGTCTGTCGGCTGTCGATCCCTTACGTCGAGCTCGCTTTTCTGCAGCTGACAGCTTCTCTTCGCCGATCCGTAGCTGTTTCAGAAGTGTGCTTTTCCACCTGGAAAACAAGACATTAAACTTATATAAGAGAAAATATGGGAAGAGATCAGTGTAGATGTCAGACTTCCAGTAAATGGATGCCACCGGGCAAGAGTAACATAAAAAAGCTAACTTGCTGTCATAACGTAATTATGAATGAATCGCAAATGACCCCGGAATGGCGGGCCAATGTTATTACAAAATGTTCCCCCAAAATGATGAAATAAAAATCTCTAAGAACTACAGTCCCATGATATATGTACAAGATTCTTACATCTATCTTAATGGAATGCACGTATATTTTCTTATTAGCAACATTTTCTCTGACGAACAAAAAGGCTGTAAATATAGATCATATGGATACAAGGATCAACTGTTAATTAGCAGAATGATTTTTGATGAGTATCACAACAGGAAAAGACATCTTTCGGTGGCCTGGATAGATATAAGCGCCTAGTGACATTTAAAATTACACCAATAATCAGGAATTTTTTAAATCTCATGTCAGTAAGCTCTGGAAAATCACATTAATTCTCAACATGGACTCTAAAACTATAAATTGTGAAATCTTCTAAGGAGACTCATTATCTCTTTTCTTATTCTGTTTAACTCGCTTTCTCCCAAATAAACTGCTAAATGAAACGAATTATTGCATACAAGGCGTATAGAAAAACCATCAATCAGCTCTATGTGGATAGCTTGAAAGTTTTTGCGAAAAAGGTTCAACAACGCCAAACGCTCCTTCATACAGTTAAACAATTTAGAGATGACGTCAAAGTGGAATTTGTCTCTTCAAAATTGTAACCAAGGCTACATCTGTCAAGAGGAAACAATCAAACACATGCAACATTACCCTAGTTGAGATACCAAAATGAAAGAATTAGAACCTGAGGGTGGTTATAAGAATCAAGCTATCTGAAGGAGATGGAATAAGCGCTAGCTATTGAGATAAAAAATAAGAAAGAAATGCTATGTAAGAGCTTTTTTGAAAACTGAGTTGAATACCAGAAATGAAATTGGAGCCATAAACACATTGGCCATGCCTGTAATCACATACACCTTCAATACTATTACCTGGTCCATCTCTGAGATCAACGAAGTTGATGTCAAAATTCGAAAGCTGGATGTACTAAATGTATCTTCTGAGAAAAGAAGGTGCTTGGGGATTAATACAATGTCAACTCTCATTGAAAATTGCAACCATGAGTCATTCTGCCTACTTTCGACATGAAACCGATTGGATGTTAAAGCTGGTTCTGAAACATCAAAAAGTTGCAATTGGGTGCAGCTTGTGTAAAAGAAAAGGTTTCAAAAAGTTGCAATTAGTGACGAAAATGTAATAATATACCTTCGAGAAATGCAGTTAGTCGAACTAGTACCAGAAGAAAATGTGCCTCCAACTGACAAAGCAAAACAAATAAAAAATATATAGGCGCAGGAGTATCTGTGTGGTAAGTAGCTTGCTTACCAGCCACATGGCTCCGGGTTCATTCTCACTGCGTGGCACCTTGGGCTAGTGTCTTCTACTATGGCCTCGGGCCGACCAAAACCTTGTGAGTGGATTTGGTAGACGGAAACTGAAAGAAGCCTATCGTATATATGTATATATATATATATATATATGTGTGTGTGTGTGTGCGCGCGTGTGTGTGTGATTGTCTGTCTGTGTTTGTCCTCCCCAACATTGCTTGACAACCGATGGTGGTATGTTTACGTCCCCGTAACTTAGCGGTTCGGCAAAAGAGACCGATAGAATAAGTACTAGGCTTATAAAGAATAAGTCCTGGGGTCGATTTGGTCGACTAAAGACGGTGCTCCAGCATGGCCGCAGTCAAATGACTGAAACAAGTAAAAGAGAGAAAGAGATATCCAAACAAACATTAGGGAGAAGAGAAAGTAAAAAGCTATATGGAAAATATCTGGTTAGAGCCAGGGACCCTGATGTAGAATAAACCTTTACCCTCAGTGATTGAAACTTAGGAGTATATTATTGCTAAGGTATTAGCCATAGTAAGGTATTACCAGTGTACATTAAACAGGAAAGCATCCTATCGTGTTGCGTATGCGGAAAACATCCAGATCCAGTCGACCGTATAATTTCTGGATACAACCAACTTTATTTCTTTTAAATTGCCATAAAAGCATTACATAGAGGGGGACACTACAACACATGTGGGGAACAAAAAATTCCGTCTGACTTCTTTTTTTTAGCAAGCTACTTTATTTCTTGTAAAGACAGCTCAGTGTACACACTGGTCAATATGCTGTCCATGTAAATTTCCCTCACAAAGATAATTGGTGGGAATGCAAACCACCAAATGTTACCTAGAATGCCGAAGTAACTGTTCTTTGGAATTTTAGTGTTGTGGCTGATCGAGAAATTCAAGTCAACTGAGAAAATATCATTGTGAAAAATGATGTTGTAAAGGCGTCTTTTGATTGATTTTGCAGACTCACTTGACAAAAGCACATTTTTGAAAACGCTTGAAAAATTTAGCAAATATAAGGACTTGATAGAAATCAGAAGAATGTGACATCTCAAAGCAACAACATTACCTATTGTTATTGAGGTGCTGAGAATGGCATGAATGAGAGCAAACAAATATATAGACTAAATACCTGGCAGCCCCCAAAATAAGTGAATTCCAAAAGGCCATACTTATGAGTATCTCATATTCTATGTAAATTCCTCTCCATTTAAATGCAGTCTTACTCATTCTGTGTTACTATAAATTTTATAAAGGACTGTTTTATGAATTGTACGACACGTCACCCATTAACATCTTCAGAAGTAAAATCATGTTCTATGACGTCTCTGGTATTAATTAAAGCAACGCTATACAAACAAACAATAACTACAATAATAATTGTTTAAAATCTTGGCACAAGGCCAGCAATTTTGGGGGGAGAGGTTAAGCGGACTACTCCGACTCTATAGTTCAACTGGTACTTACTTTATCGAGTCCCCAAAGGATGAAAGGCAAAGTCGACCTTGGTGAGATTTGAACATGAAACTAAAAAAAAAGTTATAACTGAATATTGTCTAGCATTTCCCCTTCCTCTGAAACGCCTCTACAAATCCACCACCCTGATGGTAATGATGATGATGATGATGAGAATGATGATGAGATGATGATATTATTATTATTATTATTCAGTAGTTTTATTTTTATAACGTGCTTTCACTTCACTACCGAGCGCAGCTCTGTGCGCCTTGGGTATGTGCTGTGGTTTGCTGTGGTGCTCTTATGTCTACTGTATTGAAAGTGTTTTGCGTAGAATGTGTGCAGTACCCAGTAGTGCAATTTTCTGTATGTTATATATATTTGTAAGTCCTGGTGTTTTTGTTATGTATTTGTCTGAATATTTTTTTATTATACCTAAGGCACCTACTATGATAGGAATTGTTTCTGTTTTTAGATTCCACATTCGAGTTATCTCTATTTCCAGGTCTTTGTATTTTGAAAGTTTTTCCATTTCTTTTAGATAAACGTTGTCATCTGCTGGTATTGAAACATCAATTAGAAGGCATTTTTTTCTTTCATGATCTTTGACAACTATATCTGGTCTATTTGCCTTAATTTCTCTATCTGTATGTATTGGCATATCCCAGAGTATGGTTGCTTTCTCGTTTTCTGTGACCTTTTCTGGCGTGTGTTTATACCATCTTTTTTCTGTTGCTATTCCATAATGTTGGCATAGCTTCCAGTGTATATAGGTCCCAGCTCTGTCGTGTCTGTGAATATATTCCTTCTTAGCCAGGACTGGGCAGCCAGAGATAATATGATTTATTGTTTCTTGTCGATCTCCACATATTCTACAGTTACTTGTTATATTTCTTTTCATTATGTGTTTTTGGTAATTTCTGGTGGGGAGGCTTTGGTCTTGTGCAGCAATTAAAAATCCTTCAGTCTCTGCTTTGAGTCCTGAGCTTCTCAGCCATTGCTGGGATTTTTCTCTGTCTATTTCTTTCGCATTTAGTTTAGCCCAGTATTTACCATGTAGGGGCTTTTCTTGCCATCGTTTTATCATGGTCCGTTGCTGTTCTAGTTTTAGTTTGGATTTCATTTGTTTTATAGCTTTTGTTGTTTCTTCTTCTTCTTCTTCGTATTTGTTAGGTAGATTGATTTCTTGTTTGTATTTGTCAGCTTCCTTAAATACTGAAAACAGTTTTTTGTTTTGCTCGTGTTTTGTGGCTATTTGTATTAGTTTCCCTTGCTTCTGGAGTAGGTATTTTTGCAGTCCTATGGTGGTTATTTTATAATAGTTTTCTAGCTGTATAAGACCCCTGCCACCTTCTGTGCGTTGTATATATAGCCTTTCTATGTCAGATTTTGGGTGGTGCATCCTATATCCTGTCATTATTTTTCTTGTTTTCCTGTCTATTTTACATAGTTCGTTTAGTGTCCAGTTAAGGATGTTGTAGCTGTAGCTTATAACTGGGACAGCTAAAGTGTTGATACCCATTATCTTGTTTTTAGCATTGAGCTCTGTTTTTAGTATTGATCTAACTCGTCTATAGTACTCTTTCTTTATTTTTTCTTTCATTTGTGTATGTTGTATCCTATCTAGTTCATTGACTCCTAAATACTTATATGGTTGGCTTTCGTCTAGTTCTCTTATTTCATTGGCTTTATCTAGTGTTATATTGCTACTTTTAACTAATTTTCCTCTTTTCAGGGTTGCTTTGGCACATTTTTCTAATCCGAATTTCATTTCTATTTCCTTGGTAAAGCCGTGTACTGTCTGTAGTAGTGTTTCTAGCTCTTTGTCGTTTTTTGCATATAATTTTAGGTCATCCATATATAGAAGGTGGCTGACTGTTTTTCCATAGCATTTGTAACCGCATCCAGTTCTATTTAGCAATTCTGTTAGAGGTGTGAGTGCCAGGCAGAACAGGAGTGGAGAGAGCGTGTCTCCCTGGAATATTCCTCTTCTAATGGGGATGGCTTTCGTTTTCACAAGTCCCTCTTTTGTATTATTATTATTATTATTATTATTATTATTATTATTATTATTATTATTAATAATAATATTAATGATGATGATGAAGATGGGTGATGATATTATTATTATTATTAATAATAATAATAATAATAAAAATAAAAATAATAATAATAATAAAAATAATAATAATAATAATAATAATAATATTAATGATGATGATGATGATGATGAGAATGATGAAGAGGATGATGATATTATTATTATTATTATTATTATTATTATTATTATTATTATTATTATTATTATTATTATTATTATTATTACTGATGATGATGATGATGATGATGATGGAAAAGAAGAGGTAGAAGAAGAGTCAATGCAAATACCTACACGCTGTACTCAGAAATGTTAATTCTTGAGCTCTTCTATATTGCATATTAACAGACATTAAGAAATGTTAATCTTTGAGTTTCCATATATTGCATATTGTCCTTGAAGGAAATGTCTATAGATGGCGACTTGTAAGTCGTCAACAGTTGTTCGTTGATTTAGAGTAGAAATTTTTTCGCCTTCAGCAATTCCTACACTCACAGTGGGATAAGGATCTAAGGAAGTGAAAAATGAAAGAAAGAAAGATGAAAAACAGGAAGAAAGAAAGAAAGAAAAAAAAAGAGATATATAGAGATTAGCGATAAAATGAAGAAATCCTTAAGCGCTCATATAAAATAATGAAATATATATCAGGAAAATATCTATTTTTGTAGATATGAAGTTGTGTATAATTTTATATTTCGGTACAGTTTAATATATAAGATGCAGCAGGCAAAAACGACTGCATAGGCGTGCACAGAAATGTATGTAGATACGAATATTTCTAGTTCGGATGATAAAAGATTTGCAAGGCAACGCGTGCACATAGATGTAGAATACGTCGATATATTCTCATGATGGGTCTTGAGGCGCAGGTGTGGCCATGTGGTAAAAAGTTTGCTTCCCAACCACATGGGCCTGGGTTCAGTCTCACTGCGTGGCAACTTGGGCAAATGTCTTCTGCTATAATCTCGGGCTGACCAAAGCCTTGTGAATTAATTTGGCAGACGGAAATTGAAGGAAGCTCGTCGTATATATATATATATATATACATATATATATATATATATAAATATATATATATATATATATATATATATATATATATATATATATATATATATATATATATATATACCGGAGTAAGCACATAAAATGTGCAACAAGGTGGGAAAAAGAGTACTCAAATACCAAAGGTAGAGTAATATGCTTTATTTAAAAGCAGCAGAAATATTACAAAAGACTGTTACTCCTAAGGTATTTCTTCTCAACAGAAGAACTTCTACAAAGTAAACAATTATTATACAAAGACAGAACCATTAAACTGAACACTTCACAAAGCATTTTGCAAGACATTTCCCCCAAAACTATTATTTACAAAACCCTGAACACAAAAAAGTAAAAGATTAGAACAAGCTACTCAAGAAACAGTTGAGAAATGTCTACAACCCATATGGGCTTTTAAAACATATATTGCAAGAGGCAAAAATTTGACACGATCGAGGTAAGATTTGATACAGAAGAACGCGCAAAGGAACAGTCAACAAAAAGCCTGGAATGCAGGGAATTTATGATTCCCAGATGTGCCCCCTGAAATAGAAATAAGATGGCTGGTGTCAGCCATCTGTTATGATTTTGAAGATCAAATCAACATCTTAGAAATTGCCGTCCTGGAATAGCAAAATTGAATTGGACAGGCGTTGGATTTGTTGATTCAGGCAAATCAGGGGCACTCGAAAATCTCCCAGATTTGATTCAACTTCCAGATGGCACATCCCTACATGTGGCCGTTGAAGGCAGAAGGCCATGTTGCTACCTTTGTGGTAGCAGATACCATCTAAAAAAAGACTGCCAATTAGCAAAAGAAGAACAACAACAGTAACAATAGGAAAACAACAAAACCAAAAACCGAAAGGCAAACCAGCACTGCTACCCACACTGCCAGCAACACAACTGATAAAGCAAATGAAAGAACTCCACCAACCAACAAACTAACCTAACCAAACAACATCTCCATCAGCACCACCGACAACAATTACAGAAGCATCCAACCCAGAGTGAAAAAAAGGAAAGAACTAATCCCATCCCCAACAACCCATACATCACATCCCAATAACCATCAACCAACTACAACAGCAACAACATCAACAACAACACACTCAAAATTCGATCCCAATACCATTCTCTTCCCTTCTGATTCCTCCGGCATGTCGTCTGATGAAGGTGATGCAGAAGAATGGCAAATGGCCACAGTGGGAAGAAAAAGGGGAAAGAAAAGAAGAGACACGCAATCAAACAAAGCAGGGAGGTTCACCACCCCTGAGAGCAAAACTCTCGCACAAAATAAAAAACATTAAGACCAACACTACAAACAAACACACAAACACCTAATGGCCCCACAATGTTGACAACAATAAACACAAACAATTCAGACCTAATGCAATACATTAGGTCAAACACCAACAAAACAAACAATGACCTGCGCACAACACCACCACAATACATAAGAATCCTACACATAACACAAAAGACACACAACACACTGAAATCTCTCTACCCTGATGCAGTAAGGAGATTTCAAAAGTACTTATGAAAAAAAAAAAAGAAAAAATGTACAAAAACCTCCTGAGAGAAGATTGTGAGGAGGAGAACAACCAACTTTCGAACAACAAGTGACTCTCGCTCTCTCTCTCTCTCTCTCTCTCTCTCTCTCACACACACTTTCTTTTCCTTTTCGTTTTGTGTGTAAAACACAACTTTCGATAGGAACATGCTTAGAATAGGTTCTATAAATGTGCGTGGCTTGGGATCGCCTTGGAAACAAGGCTTCCTGTTAAATGGCATCAAGTCACAGAATGTGCATATTATAGCCATCAGTGCGACGACGTTCTTGGGGGAGAATCTGGGCGTCGATGGGGAACACCTGACCCCCACCCTCTTCAGGACCACTTTGTGGCCGAGACCTATAGACAATCATCAGAGCTCCCTGGTCAGGCAGTGCTAGCAGAAAGCATTGCCCGTTGGGGATAAGCTCTACAGGCACGGTTCGAGAAACACCGGACCGACTTGCCCCAGATGCAGTCAGAGCAACGAAACCGTTCTGCACGCACTCGTGCAGTGTCCAACCATTTCAGACCTGTGGGCTTATGTCGAACGGCTGCTGTCACGTGTAGGACGATTTCGGTTATCGGCCGAGTTTATCGTGAATATTGCCCCGCAACCTTCCTTTAACCGAGAAGGCAAGGCAGTTTTCTTTGTACTGGTGGCTATGGTGAAAGAATGTATGTGGTAGACTCGTGCGAAAGGTTTAGAGACAAACACTTTCCTCTCTGGCTAATCGCTCATCAACTTTTTCATGTATCACTTGAAAAAGAAGGTGAGAATAGAGAGGGAAGTTTTGTCTCATGAAAGTTTCAATAAGAGGTGGGTGCATGTAGCAAAGATGGTACGTGTGAATGACGAAACCACTTTGAGCATGATCCTGAAAATCCAAGAGAGAGAGAGAGAGAGAGAGAGAGAGAGAGAGAGAGAGAGAGAGAGAGAGAGAGAGAGAGAGAGCGCTTTGCTCTAATGTGTTTCTTTCCCTACATGAGGTTACCGTGGTCTTTTTCGTAGGCTTTTCTCTCCGCGGATAAATCTAATGTTTTACATTTTTATTCTGCCTTATTTTGCTGTTTACACGTCTCAAACGCTTTCGATCCCTTTTGATCGTATCTTCCTTTCTTTCTTTCTTTCTTTCTTTCTTTCTTTCTATTATTTCTTTCTTTCTTTCTTTCTTTCTTTCTTTATTTCTTTCTATTATTTCTTTCTTTCTTTCTTTCTTTCTTTCTTTCTTTCTAAAAGAAAAGTTCTACATTGTATTGTCTTCTCTGTGTTCGGCCCTGTGCGGCTAAGAAATCTATCTATCTATCTATCTATCTATCTATCTATCTATCTATCTATCTATCTATCTATCTATCTATCTATCTGTCTGTCTGTCTGTCTGTCTGTCTGTTTATTTTTGATCTATAAGGGTCACCTGATATGTACCTTTCGTGGTTTTATTTCTTTTGCTTTTCTTTTCTGTCATTCTTGTCGATGTGCATTGTAACTGTATATATCTATACGCAGAAATATGAATACACACCCACCCACACACCCGAACCCGCACACATACACATGCAACAGAATATAGAACAGCATATGTATAAACATATATTCTTCCCCATATTCTTTCACTTATCTTTCCTCTTACACACACACACACACACACACACACACACACATACACACAAATATGCATATAAATATGCACACATTAATCATATATATATATATATATATATATATATATATATATATATATATATATATATATATATATATACATGATTAATCAAAGAAATGCATGAGTGCAGATTTTAGGAATGTGATACATTCTGCTAAAAATGCAATCTACTTAAAATATTCGCACACATACACAGGTATGTATGTATGTATGTATGTATGTATGTATGTATGTACGCACGTGTCTGTGTATATATGTAAACATATCTAAATAATTGCATGTCTCTCATGTATTATATATATACCTACAATATATACACGTATACATATATTTATATATTTATATATTTATAAAGATATGCATATATAATTTAGCATATTTGTGTATCTACATATATATGTATATATTGAATGTATAAATGAAATATATATACGCATCTATATATACACATATAAATATATGCATACTACCATATACACACATATATACACACACTTATGTCTGTATGTGATTATAAGTATATAAATACAAACATGCATGCATACATATACAAATACCCCACCCATATATATATATATATATATATATATATATATATATATATATATATATATATACATATACACATATACACATATACACATATACACATACACACATATTTCTGCGTATAGATATATACAGTTACAATGCACATCGACAAGAATGCACACGCACATATATTCACATTGTATATAATGAAATTTCACAACGTCTGTTCGGAAGTTAGAACCACCTGCAGTTGTCACGTGTCACACAACCAGTTAGTCACTCACATGACGCCAAACGACATCTATGGGCAGCTGGACTGATTTGCCTCAAATAATGCGCGGCTTCTTACCCAAACCCTCCTTTTTCAAACAAGCTTCCAATTCTACGCCAAGAATACGAGGCTCCACTGCTTCTAACCTCTATCCGTAGGGTTTCTTGTCTTCTTAATTAATCTTATAGGCCTTCTGGACACGAATCCACTTTGTAGAATTTAGCTGCAGTTTAATCATGGCACGCCACTTCTTCTGCCTTCAAGCTTTTACTACATACAGTCTCTCACTCTGTTTCTCTTTCACCCTCCATCATATATATATGTTTGTTTTTACTTCTGTTTTGCTTGCACCTACTTTCTTTTACTTTCTTTTACCTCCCCTATCAACACTCTTCTTCGTTTGAGATAGCTTTGTTTTCTTATTTAACTCATTAACTCCAACTCACCTCTCACTCTTCCTTCCCGCGTCTTTTGCGCCCTCTTCCTCCTTCCAGCCCCGTCTTACCGCTTGAATATCTTCATTCTCCCTTTTGCTTACACCTCCAGACATTCTCGCATCCCATTATCTATCTATCTATGTATGTATCTATCTATCTATCTATCTATCTATCTATCTATCTATCTATCTATCTATCTATCTATCTAACGACCCAAACTATTTATCTCTTTATACATATAAACTTACATGTACACATGCATTCGTACAAATATACATATATACATAATACAGGCATACATGCGTGTGTATATACATATTTACGCACGCACACAC
>NC_142928.1:30877132-30882132 GCF_046866305.1 Octopus bimaculoides
ATATATATATATATATATATATATATATATATATATATATATATATATATATATATATATATATATATATATATGTATTATATATATATGTATATATATATATATGTATTATATACATACGTATATATATGTATGTATGTATATATAAATATATATATATATATATATACGCATTCACACACAGAGGGAGAGAGAGAGAGAGAGAGTGCGTGTGTGCGCGTGTATTCATATATATATATATATATATACACACACACGCATATACACAGACATAGATTTGTACATACATTCATACACATACATAAACACATAATAAACATATTCACGCGCATATAATATCTGTCAAACAGCCTGTGTCTGTTTTGAATTCCCAAGCCTCATTTCAAATTCGCATCACCACCAACACACCCCGGCTCCACCTCGTATTTAACCCCCCAAAGTTATATACAAGTGATAGTGTTAAGCTTACTTCGTCACCTTCTTCTTGTTTTCCTTCCTGTCTTGTGCTTATTCTTATTCTTGTTGGTGGTGGCTGTGGTGGTGGTGTGCTGCTGCTGCTGCCGTAGTTGTTTTGTTGCTTGCTTTTCTTAACATTTAAAGACAATGGTTTTGACTTTGAAATCACCATATAGAATATAATGATGTAACAAACTGCCTGACCGATGTGATAACAACAATAACAACAACAAAAGCAACAATAACAACAACAACAACAACACCAACAGCAACAACTGCCAACACATCAACAAAACAGTAGCAACTACAAATATTTACAACAACGACAGCAAACAGCAGAATAAGCTTTTGAATAATTCATCAGAATTTCAATGTGTATTTTGGTGAAGTTGTTTATTCGTTAGGAAAACTAGAAGGAATGTTATTGCCTGCTTGTCTACCCGCTCTGTTTATTTACGTGACAGTCTGTCTTCTATCTGTCAGTTTGTGTAAAGTGTTGTTTTTTTACATTCACCCATTTTTACGTTGTTGCTTATATCCATTCTCAAACAGAAAGATTATACTTAATTTTGTATTATTTGTTTTTTATGGCAGTGTGGTAAGAAGTTTCAGTTCCATGTGTGGCACCTTGCGCAAGTGTCTTCTACGATAGCCTAAAGTATTGCCAGTGGATTTGGTAGATAGAAACGGAAAGAAACCCTTCCTTTTCTTTCATTCTTTTCTGTTTTTATTTACATTATGTGTTCTCGTTCTGCTTTCTCACATTCCATCTTTTACATTCACTTTTCGCTCGCTTTTCTCATAGACCAGCGCCCTTTATCGCTTCTTCTTCTTCTTCTTCTTCTTCTTCTTCTTCTTCTTCTTCTTCTTCTTCTTCTTCTTCTTCTTCTTTCCTTTTCCATGTTGCACAAACGTGCGTCCTTGGACAGTTCCAGTGCTGCACCTGTTCTTTTCTATGACGGAAATTTGCTAGCTCCTTCCTTAGTCTTTCTCTACTTCGAGAGAAAAAAAAAACAGAATACGAAAAAGAAAATTGCTCTTCCGTAACCCTTCACATAGTCCAAGATAATTGATAAGAGAGAAAGAGAAAGAGAAATAAATTCAGTACTTGACTGATACCCCTCCAGAAGGTGATAATAGGCAAAAATCGAGCTCCGTGAGATTTGAACTAAGACTACAAAGAACGGAAAAAAAAAATACCGCAAGGAATTTTATCTGTTGCGCTAACCACTCCGCTAAGTAGCTTCCTACAATCAGTATTACACAGCTATAAAACACTGGTTCTTTGTGAATTATATACGTTTGATGATAACGAATTTTAGCCCGAAGGAAAGTTAGCTTTTCACTAAAGCTTTGGTCCTCCTAAGTACAGTTTCTTGTAACACTTGACGCCACAAGTGGGTGGGACCAAGTAGTCTAACTATTATTGCTGTTGTTTTTGTTTTTGTTGTTGCTACTGCCTTTTTTTTTTATTATTGCTGTTACTATTTTTGTCTTGTTAAGATTTTTTTTCTCTTCCAGCAAAACCTTACTCAATGGGGAATTTGAGATTTTTCACTTATATGGCGACGACAAAGAAGACATTAGTTATTATAGTGAAGTACTGCACAGCACATCTCTCTGTGTGGCGCCTGTTTTAGACTGAAGGAGGGCTTGATGATAATATCAACGATTTTGTCTTTATCTTCAATGTCATGAGAAAATTAACACGTTAACCGCCACGTGTACCATGGCTGGTTCATCGCAAACTTCACACAGTTGCCGTACGCACCACCAGTTGTACATTTTCATGATTTGAGAAGATATTTTATTCTGTATTTTTGACATGGTTCTGAGCATATTTAAATAAGATGAGTGCTAAATATTAAAGTTTAACTATGAAATATTGTAAAAATGCAAGCAAAAAGATTTCATCCTGAAATTAAACAGTATGCAGTGTCACTGCGCAAAACATATGGCGTCACCGGTAAGTTCCAGTAACAGGCCGTGGTGGCTAAAGTGTTAAGTAAAGTAATCTGGCAGATTACTTACAGTGTTGGAGGCGCAATGGCCCAGTGGTTAGGGCAGCGAACTCGCTGTCATAAGATCGTGGTTTCGATTCCCAGACCGGGCGTTGTGAGTGTTTGTTGAGCGAAAACACCTAAATCTCCACGAGGCTCCGGCAGGGGATGGTGGCGAACCCTGCTGTACTCTTTCACCACAACTTTTTCTCACTCTTACTTCCTGTTTCTGTTGTGACTGTAATTCAAAGGGTCAACCTTGTCATACTGTGTCACGCTGAATATCCCCGAGAACTACGTTAAGGGTACACGTGTCTGTGGAGTGCTCAGCAACTTGCACGTAAATTTCACGAGCAGGCTGTTCTGTTGATCGGATCAACTGGAACCCTCGACGTCGTAAGCGGCGGAGTGCCAACAACAACGCTTAGAGTGTTAAGTAAAGTGTTACTTAAAGTGTTAAGTAAAGTAATCTGGCTGCTGCTGCTCATGTTGATGATGAAGATGATCGTGTTTAGCCCTAAATAGGTCTTGATCAAACAGGCATATGATCAAAAGCTTTCCAGCCAAGACCATTCACATCTACTTTCATGCACGACGTATCCTGCACTACATTATCCAATGTGTTGTTTTGTTAAAGCCGGTAAGATATGATCTGAAGGAGATTTGATTGCTATTTCTTGATCGTTAAGTGATTACCTAAAATAGATATTTTCAGTTCCTGTGCCGCATATAGTTCGCGGCACAATTCCAAAATTCTGAGTTCAAATTCCGCCGAGGTCGACTTTGCCTTTCATCCTTTCAGGGTCGATAAATTAAGTACCAGTTACGCACTGAGGTCGATGTAATCGACATAATCCGTTTGTCTGTCCTTGTTTGTCACCTCTATGTTTAGCCCCTTGTGGGCAATAAAGAAATAAGAAACGTTAGCACGCCGGGCGAAATGCTTAGCGGTATTTCGTCTGTCTTTACGTTCTGAGTTCAAATTCCGCAGAAGTCGACTTTGCCTTTCATCCTTTCGGGGTTGATAAATTAAGTACCAGTTACGTACTGCGATCGATCTAATCGACTGGCTCCCTCCCCAAAGTCGATCTCGGCAGAATTTGAACTCAGAGCATAAAGACAGACGAAATACCGCTAAGCATTTCACCCGGCGTGCTAAAGATTCTTATTTCTTTATTACCCACAAGGGGACAAACAAGAACAGGCAAAGGGATTAAGTCGATTACATCGACCCCAGTGCGTAACTGGTACTTAATTTATCGACCCCGAAAGGATGAAAGGCAAAGTCGACCTCAGCGGAAATTGAACTCAGAACGTAAAGGCAGACGAAATACCGCTAAGCATTTCACCCGGCGTGCTAACGTTTCTGCCAGCTCGCTGCCTTTCACTGTTGATTATATTGCTGTGGTCGTTGTTGCAGTTACGCTAACTATATTTGTAAATATTACTGTTCATCGCGTTGTTGTTGTTGTTGTTGTTGTTAATTGTATTCCTTTGTAGTAAAGAGCAATGCTACCGCTACTATTGTTGTCCGAAGGCACGTGGCTTAGTGGTTAGGATACTTGGCTGACGATCCTAAAGCCGAGAGTTCAATTCCCGGAGAATCGTTGTGTCCTTCAGCAAGACATTTTATCCCATGTTGCTCCTGTCCACTCGGCTGGCAAATATGTGCTATACCAGTAATTCCAAGGGCCAGCCTTGTCACACTCTGTGTCATCATGTTTGCTGTTGTCGATGCTGCAGTTTGTAATTCGTTGTTGTTAGAATTGTTATTGTCGCTGTTATTACGTGGTTGTAAATACTAAATCAAAACTGACCAATAGTCCCCCCCACCTGGCTACCCTACTACTCAAATACTTATCCTCCCCACCAAAAACAAAAAAACAAATACTAACAAGCAGTTGTTTAGACACCACAACTCGGCAAAAACTTACAACAGCCCCATCCATGCCATTATCACTTCATCATCATCATCATCAACAGCAGCAGCACGACCACCACCACCACAACACAACCACCACCACCACCACTACTACCGCCACTACCACCACCCGTGCTACCACCATCAGCACGACCAACAGCAGCAGTACCACTACTACTACTACTACTACTACTACTACTACTATTGCTGCTACTACTACTGCTGCTGCTACTGCTACTACTACTACTACTACTACTACTACTACTACTACTATTGCTGCTACTACTACTACTGCTGCTGCTGCTGCTGCTACTACTACTGCTACTACTACTACTACTACTATTGCTGCTACTACTACTGCTGCTGCTACTACTACTACTGCTACTACTACTACTACTACTACTACTACTACTATTGCTGCTACTACTGCTGCTGCTGCTGCTGCTACTACTACTACTACTGCTACTACTACTACTACTACTACTACTACTACTACTACTATTGCTGCTACTACTACTGCTGCTGCTACTACTACTACTACCGCCAACACCTGATACCACAAACTAGCACCAACACCAAAAGCGATCTCACCAACCTCATCCGTTGTTTGAGGAAAACAACAA
>NC_142928.1:30887132-30899632 GCF_046866305.1 Octopus bimaculoides
CGTTAGCACGCCGGACGAAATGCTTAGCAGTATTTCGTCTGCCGCTACGTTTTGAGTTCAAATTCCGCCGAGGTCGGCTTTGCTTCTTATCCTTTCGGGGTCGATTAAATAAGTACCAATTACGCACTGAGGTCGATATAATCGACTTTATCCGTTTGTCTGTCCTTGTTTGTCCCCTCTGTGTGTAGCCCCTTGTAGGCAGTAAAGAAATAAGAAACTGATAGGCGCAGGCGTGACTCTGTAGTAAGAAGCATGGTTCCGGGTTCAGTTCCACTGCGTGTCAATTTGGACAAGTGTCTTCTACTATAGCCTCGGGTCGCCAGGCGAAATGCTTAGCAGTATTTCGTCTGTATTTATGTTCTGAGTTCAAATTCCGCCGAGGTCGACTTTGCCTTTCAACCTTTCGGGGTCGATAAATTAAGTACCAGTTGCGTACTGGGATCGATCTAATTGACTGACCCCTCCCCCAAAATTGCGGGCCTTGTGCCTAGAGTAGAAAAGAATATTCGTGTTGGGATTTGAAATTAGACATCATTGATAAATGATTTTAATTTCTTGCATGAGCGCAAGAATAGGAATTTCTTGTCCGGCACATATTTTATCAGCCATCGGTCAAAAAAAAAAAAAAAAAAAAAAAAAAAGAGAGACAAAGGTGACCTTGCCGGGATTTGAACTTATAAGATATAATAAATGATAATGATGAACACGACGACCACAAAGGAAACTAAAGGAAAGAAATATTTCATTTGTACAGAAACTGAAGAAAGAATACAAAAGAATGAAATAGAACTCCTTTCTTATGTTGTTGATATCGGCTTTATTTCTAGATCTCCAGTCTCAAGTAGTTTAACCTGACACTTTCATTGCCAGTCAATGCATACGTGTAGCTTTAATGCCTTCAGATTGTAAGACTTCAAAAGATAATCCTGTAGAGTATTGTACGTAGATATCCACTATTAACCAGAAGGTCAATTGGCAATATCATTGGCTTCATACCACGCTGAGCTCCCTCAGAAAATTTCATTGTTCGCCTGATGCTATCTTTCTATTTCTATTCGTATTTCTTTCTTTCCATATATATATATACGTGTATATCTTTATTTCTATTTATTTCATTTCTGAGATGAAATGTATTGAAATCTGTTGACCTCTGTAGGTAAATATTGATTTTTTTTCGGACTAGGCACAAGGTCAATTTATGTAGGAGAGACTGTAGTGTCTATCTAGCAAACGAACATTCGACCAAACCACAGTAGATTTATTCGTAGCAGTCATTCTCAGAGAGATAAAATGCTACCAGACAGATAAAAAGCCAAGTCGTCTCTGGTAAGATGAGAACCCAAAATATAGAAGGACAAAATACATAAACTGATAGGCGCAGGCGTGACTCTGTAGTAAGAAGCATGCTTCCTTACCACATGGTTCCGGGTTCAGTTCCACTGCGTGTCAATTTGGACAAGTGTCTTCTACTATAGCCTCGGGTCGACAAAAGCCTTGTGAGTAGATTTGGTAGACGGAAACTGAAAGAAGCCCATCGTATATATATATATATATATATATATATATATATATATATACACACACAACACATACACACACACACACACAAACACACACACACACACACATATATATATATGTATATATATATATGTGTGTGTGTGTGTGTGTGTGTGTGTGTGTGTGTGTGTTTATGTCCCCCGTAACTTAGCGGTTCGGCAAAAGAAACTGATAGAATGATAGCTAGCGGGACCCGTGAATATTTCACGGAATTAATGATAAACTTATTGGGTTATTTCTGAAAACTTTATCCAAAAAACCTGAAAGCGTAGCCTCTGTTATAGTCGTTCATTTGTTAATCATTGAAAAGTGAAGGAAATTGGGATACAATGATTACTTAATACACTTTATATATACACTTTGTATACTTTATGCACAATTTTATAGACTTAATACATAGCACTCCCCCTCTTTTTCTCTCACACTTTCACCCTACTCTCTTTTTTCTCTCCTTTTTATTTTGCTCTTCGTCTTTCCCTTCAACTAATCACGTGAAAACATTACAGACAGACGGAGTAACGGAGGATATTTTCCTTGGTTACATCGTTCAAACTTAGTTTAAAAAAAATTACACATTTCACTCAACACCACCTCCCCTCCCCTCCTCCTCTCTTCCACCCTCCCATCTCCACTCCATCCCACTCCTCCCCTTCAACTAATCATGTGGAAGCGTTACAGACGGGCTAAGTAACGGAGAAACAAGCAGAATTATTATAAGAAAGATAGATTTGATTCAGTTTTGTTTTGTTTCACACATAGTCAGTCATCCAACAACGAGTTATCACGTAGATTAATTTCAAGACCAAGAAAATGCTCCCGTTAGGGAGGGGGTAAGTCGAATTCATCGACCCTAGTACTCATCTGATACTTAGTTTATCGACTTCAAAAGGATGAAAAGTAAAGTCGACCTCGGCGTAATTTGAACTCAGAACGAAATACCACCAAGCATTCTACCTGGCGTAATAACGACTCCGCCAGCTGACCGCCTTCCAGCAATATTCAATGTTAGTTTCAAATTAGCGTTATTTCGACTGTCTTTACGTTCTGAGTTCAAATTCTACCAAGGTTGACTTTGCCTTTCATCCTTTCGGGGTCGATAAATTAAGTACCAGTTGCGTACTGGGGTAGATCTAATCGACTGCTCCACCTCCCCAAAATTTCGGGCCTTGTGCCGCCTAAAGTAGAAAAGAATATTTAAACTAGAAAGGCGGCGAGCTGGCAGAAACGTTAGCACACCGGGAGAAATGCGTTCTGAGTTCAACTTTATCTTTCGGTAATCGATAAAATACAGTACCAGTTGAGCACTGGGATTGATGTGTTCAACTATTCCCCTCCCGTCAAATTTCAGGCCTTGTGCCTAAAATAGAAAGAAAGGTATATATAAACCTGAGTACACAATGTTGTCGAAATATTCATGAATCTTTCAGTTTCTACTAATCACGATAGGCTGAACCTCTGTTTAATCGAACAAAAGTCCGATAAAACAGTTGAGTCGAACCTGGACACCAGACAATAGGCCTTGTGGTATTTAGTTCCGGCTTTTTGCGTTCTGATTTCAAACGCTGCCTAGGTCTACTTTGCATTTAATTCCACGAAGTCGATAAATTAAATAAACTATCAGGTCAGTGATGCGGTGGTGAAACGGTTGAGAATCTCCAATGGATCATTTTAGAACTATTTTCGATTTAAGAGTGGTTGATAATGTATTCACTAACAGCCACAGAATTCCGCCCTGTAAGGAGCAACGACACCAGGTAATTTTAAGTTTGGATGATATTAATACATCCTTCCTAACCACATAATCACACATACATACTTTCTCTCTCTCACGTACACACAATACAAACGGTCCTTCAAAGTAGAAATACAGTTGTCTCAGTATGTATTTGACATTGTGGATCGTCTGTTACTGTGCCCGGTGTAAGTCGGAAAAGGAAGAGGAGAAGGGAGAGAAAGGGAAGAATGAAAAAGAAGAGAAGGAGAAAGCGAACAAGAAGAAGGAGGGGACAAGGAGGAAGAGAAGAAGATGATGATGATGAAGAAGGTTATGTTTAGTAACTTAGTTGGTTACGGTAACGGGTAATGCGAATGGAGCCTACCGTTTAAGCAAGCTGCAACTCGCATGCGTTTCTAAATACACCCTGAATTATTGCGTATATAGAAAGAGATAACTTTTATGTAATACATTTGATTTGCTCGTGTGTTCCTCATCTTGACTAGCTTTGTCATAATAGTGCATAAGAAGATCAACAGTCTAGCATCTGTTGTTAGCACTTGTCACAAATGAAACCATTAAGAAATGATAAACGACATTCTCTGAATTACCAGTGCCAAAAGCAGAGAAGATCTTGTCTGTGCTTAGTGTATAGTTAACAAGTGACTAATCGCCTCTGCATTCATGCCTGCCTGCCTGTCTGCCAGTCTGTCATATTTCCTACCCACTTTGTTATCTACGTACCTCTTCATCTGCCTGCTTCTTTACCTAATACCTCCCTGTCTCTTTACATCTTCACCTTCATGCTTACCCATCTCCCTATACGAGGTGGTACCCAAAAGAAACCGGAATCTTGCAATATTATTTTATTCACTTAATTTTACATGTTTTCACTTTTATCGCCTTCAAAGTATTCTCTATGTGAAGCAATGCATCGGTCCAGACGCGTTGTCTACTGTTGGGAGCAGTGCTGGAACTCTTGCGAAGTGATGTTTTTTAATGCTTCTGTGGTTTTTTTCTTCACCTCTTCCACACCTGCGAATTCCGTAGCACCAGTTTTCGTTTGATCTTCTTCGAGCGAGCGAGGCACAAATTTTACTGAAACTCTTTTCATTCGCAATTCCTCGCTCAAAATTCGTTGGCAGGAGTTCCAGGACACACCAGTCATATCAACGAGTTCGTCAATTGTTCGGCGACGGTACTCCAAAATCAGTTCATGAATTTTTATGATGTTTTCATTCGTTCGGGAGGTTGACGGTCGCCCTGAATGAGTTTATTCTTCAAGCGATAAGTGACCATTCCTAAAGCGTGGAAACCACTCGTAAACTTGCATTTTGCTTATGACAGCGTCCTTATAAGCTGCCGAAGCCGCCGTTTTCCCCAGTAGGAAGCAGAATTTCACGGAATCACGCTGTTCCTTCCTTTCAGTCACCGCAAAAATCGATGAACAGGGGTGATGCGCTGCAAAACAACGACACACCACGGAGCAGCACAACTGCTCTCGACAACGCCGAAATGGCTTCTAGCAGCGGAAACCTGAACTTGCTTGTCTCACAGAAAACGTTTCCGGTTACTTCTTTTGGGTACCCCCTCGTATGCATATGTACCTACCTACCTACCTACCTACCTACATATATGCGTGCATGCATGCATACATACATACATACATACATACATACATACATACCAACATACATACAAACAAAAATACCCTGTTGTTGATGTTGAAATTCC
This sequence comes from Octopus bimaculoides, assembly GCF_046866305.1. Classification (NCBI taxonomy): domain Eukaryota; kingdom Metazoa; phylum Mollusca; class Cephalopoda; order Octopoda; family Octopodidae; genus Octopus; species Octopus bimaculoides. The sequence continues at coordinate 30,892,141 of NC_142928.1, forward strand.
AATGAAAGAGCCTTGGATCTAGGTTAGAAACCGATTCTTTCTCTATTGGCAAGAAATCTTGAAATAAACTGAATAATGACATACATACATACATACATACATACAGACAGACATACAGAAATATATATGCGTAGAAATTTGTATGCATGCATTGATGTGGGATGTGGCGCATACTTGGCATGAAAGACAGTTAAATGAATTTACAGTGAATTCTATCTCCAACATTAACGCCACAACTATCGGCCAAGTCAAATAACTGGCTATGCTGATTACATTCATGGATGAAAACCTTTGTTGTTTGACATCGTAGAGGCATTTGTCTCAAGCGTTGAGTTCGCTATGCTGAGATTCATTAGAAACAACACGGCTGAGATCAATAACATCAGCAACATCAGAGAAGAACCGAAGAAAAACAACTTTCATATAAAAGTTAAACAGAATCTTATTAGTTGTGGCAATGGAAGTCAGCGAAACTATAAAGGATATTTTTCTGTAAGTTATGAAATCAATAAAGATTTCTGTAAGTGGTATAACATAGCAGAAAGATTCCTCTGCTGTGCGGAATGATAATATACTGGGAAGAAATTCGCCCAGAACTAAAATCCGTAACGAAAGAATTGTTCCTACAAGCAACATTTGTTGATGCACGCAATGTCTGGTTGATTGTAGTTTTATTCTCGAAGGTGTGAATCGTGCATAAATAACAATAATAGAACCCAAACCGCGGAGACACATGCCGATACTAAATGTGACAACAAACCAATCTCTGACTGTGACTACGTTGCCTCGGAGTATGATGTATCGTTTATATCTAGTTGTTACTGACCAACGAGTCAATCACAATAATAAGTGCATTAGGAGCAGAGAATGCAAAATTCTATAAATAATTGAAATGTACCTTAATGAAATATTTGTATATATGCCCTCACTACAAGACAGATCACATTTGACTAATATTGATAAGGGATGCACTGAGCTGTGATTAATAGTAAAAGCTGTGCATATTTACAATTGAATATTGTCCATTGATTGTAGCAAACCAATAAATGCCTATTTATAAGCCTTCTCCCCAAGTGTTAAGTGGTTTCCTTAAGGTAATAGGAAGTAAACAAATCAGACAAGAAATGCTGTTACAGGTCTGCAAAATGTAAAAAAAAAAAAAAATAGAGATGATTCACAAAAACGTATCAAGGCTCTTCTTCATTCCATCGATTGTCTGTGTCGGGTTGATGGTTCTGCATTTAAGCGAGCTAATTACATGTCCTTTACGCCTCCTCAACAAAAAGGATAAGAAATTTACTGCATGTATAAATAACGACACAATTTCTCCTTGAAATATACTTTGCGATACGTTATCCTACTAGCAACAAAAGTCACATTATGTATTCAATTTCAGGATGGTGCTCCAAGTTGAAATTGGTTCTTAATGTTACAGAGTTTGGTCTCTGGAATTTTAGCAGGTCAAAGAAAAACGGAATCGAAGCTTGTTATCCTCTACTCGACTTAAATCATGTTCTTTCAGTTCTGCCGCTTCTCTCACAGCATAATTTTGTTGATTAGAAATTGTTCAATATATAGCCATTCAACAACATCTACAAACCATCATGCATTAAAGTGCATCCATGGATCAAGTGTGCACACCTAAGACAAAAAGAATTCTAGGAGTTTGAGAAGAACTCCTCGGAAAGTAATACGCACAGACAGAAAGTGCAGTGCTCCACCGCAATCAAACATTTGTTGAAAAACTTTGATACTAATCAGGCGGAAGATAGAGTTGTTTATCTTAGATCAACAACTAACCTGGGATCTCATTTTTAAGGGTATGACTTGAAATCCAGGAGCAGGAAATAACAGTAAAATGCCAAATGCACATAAGGCATACGGATGCCGGCAAAAGTAGATGCGACAATCAGTTGTGGAATCAACGATGAAAATGTAATCCACATCATAAGTAAGTGTTCGAAAACTTCATCAGGATCTTATCTGTCTATGACGCATGATGTGGGTCATAACAGGACACAATACGAAGCGTAAACTGGATAAAGACTGACATATAATAATGTGGAAAGTATACTTATGATATGATTATGGTGGATTATTTCTGACAAAATCTTTGTGAAACATATGCATAACAAAGCCAGACAGAAAATAAAAAAAAAATGCAAAGTAGTAGAAAAACAGTTGCCAAGCAGACGTTAGCTTAATGTTAAACGGTAAAGAAAACAGAAACCATCTATGTCGAACTAATAAAAAATCTGCAGATACTACACCTGGGTTATTCCTTACATTTATACCTGTAATTACTGGAGCACTTGATTATATAACTAATAATCTTGTTAATCTGGGATTCAAAAAACTAGACAAGGACAGGGTTAAGAAATTACAAGTCATTAATAAAACAGCGGAAATATGTAAAATGTTCCAGATATTTATCCTGTAGTAGATATAAAAACATTTGGAGTACTTGTTGCATTTCCTTCTTTTGTCCTATTAAAAGTGTACTGTCATACGCCACGGGATTTAAGATGGCTCTTCAGACTACATGTTATATTGCAAATCTCATGTTTTTGACAAGAAACATATGTATAACCATATAAAACAATACAACACACACACACACACACGCACATGCATAAATAGTACCTATCTGCATGTATACATTCGTACAATGCACATGGTTAGCATCAAGACCATGATAAATCCAATATACACGACTGACAAGAGTTCAGAAGAGAAGGAAGAAAAAAGAGAAAATTAACGAGGAGAATGTTTAATAGCCTTGTATCTGGTGGATGTAAATTTTGAATTTCTAAATGGCCGATCCGCAGTTTCAATAAGTTGTCTTCTACACATACCCTGAATATATATCGCATGCAAAAAGCGATAACTTTTATGTAATACATGATAATAATCTGTAAGCGTATTTTTTCCTCTGGACTAGCTTTGTCATAATAGTGCATAAGATCAATATGTCACCATATCGTGTTAGCTCTTGTCACAAATGGAACTATTAAGAAATGATAAACGACATATTTATGAATTAAATGTGCTGAAGAGACGCTTGCTAAAGGTAACAACGGTCTTGCATGTTTGTATTTGATATGCAGTTAGCAAGTGACTAATTTCCTCTGCATTCAACTCTTTGCCCATCCATCTACGATTCTTCATTGCTTCCAACATAAATGTATACATTTGTACACGAATTTATATACTGATATGCACGTGTACGTATGTATTTACATGTGTACATACACACATTTATTCACACACACACACACACATCTACGTGTGTGTGTGTGTCTGTGTTTGTGTGTGCGCGTGCGATTTATATTAAAACGACGAATCCAATGAGAGACGCTGGAGAACACGTTGAGGATTAACTTGAGAGTCTTCTAGTTCGCATGTTCCTATTTGCAGGGGAAAGGATTTCTGTACAAAAAAAGTGATGTTGAAGATGATGCAACATAGAAAATGATGAACTACATATGAATTAGTTGACAAACAAGTAGAATAGTTTAGAAGGAAAAGTAGACAGAAAGTTAGAAAGACAAATACAGAAAGATAATACATAATAAAAACGGATAGAATATTAGATAGGTACACAAATGATGTAATATATATATATATATATATATATATATATATATATATATATATATGCATAATTTAGGGATCAGCAAAAGTTGCTTCACCAACATACCGAAAATTTAGAAATAGCAGTTAAACTACTAATTCTACTACAACAATATATCTCCAACAGATAGCGATATTCGTGACTCATAGAAAAAAGAAGAAAAATAACAATGGTTTTTTTGCATACCGAACTACTTGGCAAAATTGTTAATTATTAATTTATTAATTAATTGACAATTCCCTACACACACACACACACACACACACACACACACACACATATATACTTACCTGCATGGTTCTCCGTCGGTTACGACGATGAGTTTTGCAGTTAATTCGATTAATGGAACGGTCTACTCATGAAATTAACGTACCCTTAAAGTAGTTTTCGAGTATATTCAGCGTGTTACAGAGTGTGAAAGGCTGGCCGTTTAAATCACAGGTACAAAGTCGTTTTTGTCAGCTGAGTGGACTGGAGCAACGAGAAATAAAGTGTCTTGCTTAAGGGCTCAATGTGTCCCTGGGAATCGATCACACAGCCTTACGATCGCGAGCCGAACACTTTAGCCACCAAGTCACACGCCTTCTCAAACTTACTCACACAGAAATATAGACATCTGTATATGTGTGAGTGTGTGTTTGTGTGTATGTGCGCGTGTGTAAATATACATTATACGTGCAGACGTGGACATATACATTTATCTGTGTGCATGCTTGTGGGTATATATGGTAGACATGCATCTGAGAGTGCGTCTGCACACGCGCGTATACATGTGTGTGTGCGCGTATGCGTGCACATTGAAGTAACGTGCGAAGTGGCTGAGTTTTCCACACACACCTCTAAAATAATTCTCACGTAGAATCAACAAGCCCGCCTGATGATTCTAGATCTTTGAAATTACAGGTGCATTCCATACAACGGGCTTCTACGTACTTCTTTCTCAACCCTAAATTCTCTCACAGTACGACATAGACCAATCCGAAGAAACCACGCACTGGGATGAAAGTTTTTGAGGGCATGTGATTAAATCTGACTTCATTGCATTATATACAGGGTGTCCACAAAGTCTAGGTACATGGGGATTAACACATACTTTAAGAAATTATTATTTCGTATATTTAATTGTTTATGTTATAATTTTATTTACTCTGTGTACCCAGACCTTGTAGATACCCTGTAGAAGCTGTGAAAACATACGCTTTGATAGAATGTCCATTTTAAACCCGTGACCTCCTCCGATAATCTTGTACTCAATGTCAATGGTAGATGAACTGGTGTATTGCAGAATAATTGTGTTGTGTCTCAAAGCATCAGAAACACGTGGAAAATATTTGCTCCTTGTCAGCTCACTCCCACTTCTTCTCTTACTATGTTACCTTCCACTTTGTCTCATATTTAGATTCCAATAGATACATTTCCACCAATCCTTTTTCTGTAGAATCTAACAGTGTTACTGCTCAAAATGAGCCGTGCAAACTTCACCTATTTACACATGATTTCAGTTTATGTTTTAGGTAATCCCAGAATGCTATGTTCATTGTGTTTCCTTCCTAGTCTGGCCAACAAAATGGCGATGACTTTACGTAATACAGTAATCCCTCGCCATATCGTGGTTCACCTATCGCGGTTCACCTATCGCGGTTCACCTATCGCAGTTTATTATTTAAGCTTACATCGATTCCTCCGTGGTGTTGTTTTGCATTTATAATAAAATGAATATATACAAGTTATAAAAAATATACAATATAGTACTGTTTCTACTTCACGGATTTTCACATATTGTGGGGGTTTTTGGAACGTAACACCCGCGATAGTCGAGTGACTACTGTAGACAACAAACATGAGACGCTTTAGGCGGTCTCTCAGTTTGCTAGAAATGGCAGTCAAATCTATCTCAAGCCATATTCTATTATTTAAAACAAAGGGCGAAAAAAAAACGGCTGAGATATTGGTCAATGCATTCCCTGGTATACATAACCGATAGTTGCGCATCGATGGGATTCCAATAAACACATATACGTACTATAAGAGTTAACTTGGTAATAAATAAAAACGAGAACAATAACTATGTATATATATATATATATATATATATATATATATATATATATATATATATATATATATATATATATATATATATATATATAAGAATGTAAATCCTGCACGAAAAAAATCCTGTGATTATAAACGCCTCGGAGAGAAACATTTAGAGGCTAAGTAACAATAGAATTGTAATTATGATCTAGTTGGCTTTGATTGCTAATTAGAGCAAAATCATGATCTATCGTTCGTTAGAATCCAGCAAATAACGCCACAAGCAAAAAAAAAAAAAAAAATGTCACAGAAAAAGCTACCACACCCACACACCACACGCGCGTATACATTTCAATACCTTACGTAAAAGATTCTTACATTGTTTTATTTAAGATATTGAATAAAATGTGATTTTTCTCATATACATATAACGACATTATATAAATTGTGTAGGCATTGTGTGAAAGTCATGTATTTTTACATGAAAAGCGACTTAAAATATTGTCTATTTAATTACTTTAACTATTGTTTATGGTATTTCAGTGAAATCTCACTCTTTCCTCTATTCCTAGCCACAATTACGTCTATTTTTCTGTGTCTTCAGAATTGTTCACCGCCTGTTAGACCCTCATGTATTCATATAGACTAGAAATAGTTACTTGTATACAATTCATTATATGGTATAATGCAACGCACTATAGAGTTCATTCAGTATTTTTGAAATGTCATACAGTGTTGTGTAGTGCAGTGTAGCCTTACTGCGCAGCCAAATATTATAACAGTAGTGTTTAAGGCGGCAAACTGACGGAATTGTTGCCAAGCCGGATAAAATGCTCAGCAGCGTTTCTTCTGGCCTTACGTTCTGAGTTGAAATGCCACCGAGGTCGATAAAATAAATGCTAATTAAGCAATGGGGTTGACGTGATCAACTATCCCTCTCCCTTAAAAGTTCGGGCCCAGTTACTATAGTAGAAAAGATTATGATAAAAGGCGGCGAGCTGGCAGAATCGTTATCATGCCGGACAAAATGTTTAGCAACATTTCGTTCGTCTTTACGCTCTGAGTTCGAATTCAACCGAGGTCGACTTTGACTTTCATCCTTTCGGGGTTGATAAATTAAGTACCAGTTGCATACTGGGGTCGATCTAATCGACTGGGCCCCCTCCCCCAAAATTTCGGGCCTTGTGCCTAGAGTAGACAAAGAACCGTTATCACGCCGGACAAAATGTTTAACGGCATTTCGTCCGTCTTTACGCTCTGAGTTCAAATTCCGCCGAGGTCGACTTTACTCTTCATTCTTTCGTGGTCGGTAAGTACCAGTTGCATACTGGGGTCGATGTGATCGATTTATCCTTCCTTCAAATTTTCAGACTTTGTAACCTATTAGTAGAATTATTGTAGTAGTAGTAGTAGTAGTAGTAGTAGTAGTAGTAGTAGTAGTGTTTAGTATTGTCATTATTTGGTCGTATGTCAGCTTTTATTGAACAGACTAATGATGAGTGTTCCAGCCTTGACTATCTCAGTTCATTGTATATCAGGCATTAACACGTCCAAGTAACCGTCTATGTATAAGACGGTTGGAAGTGCTTTGAAGGAAGTGGTGACCGGTAATGAAGTCACAATTTTAGCTCGGAAAAAAAGTCACAGGAAAAAGTCATAATTAATTTATGCAATCCGGAAAAAAAAACCCTAGGACAAAACTCCCTCGGACATTCACGGACAAAATCCCTGTGACCTTTTTCCTGTGACTTTTTTTTTTACCTGTGACATTTTTTTTTTACTTGGATAGGCGCAGGAGTGGTTGTGTGGTAAGTAGCTTGC
>NC_142928.1:30909632-30917132 GCF_046866305.1 Octopus bimaculoides
ACCAGAAATCACAAGTAGTTGCCACACGTATATATCTTTGGTTAATTTCGTTCCGTTGGTTCATACAAAAACGTCACTTTCGACTTTTCCTCGGAATTTACGTTGGCCCAAACCGTTATAAATAGCGTATCCAACAATGTTGTTTGAATTCGTCATGGTCAAGGTATTATCACACCTGTTTCATACCTGTTTAAAATTTTACCTAAAGATGGTGGATTATATGTTATGATGTAATCTATGAATATATCAATAAATTCTACAGAAAAGCTGTCGTAAATTTAAAATTCTATTTGTATCCTTTTTATATCTACGCCGTACATAGAACCAGCCTCGAGTTGAATTTACGGTTCAAATTGGAATTGGCCCTTACATATTTACAGTATCCTACCAACATGTGGTACCTTCGTGCTTGTTTTAACTCACTATGAAGCCCATGTTATTATACCTAGCCATTTCTGGCGTCCTATGTGTTAATGTACTTAGCTTCTATTGAATCCTATGATTTCTCGCCCCTCTCTCTCAATATATATATATATATATATATATATATATATGTATTTGCATCAATTTTATTCACCTCCTTGGAAACGTTAGATGATTTAATTACAAATTTGTTTAAATATCTCCCGGTATAGATTGTACTATTTCCATTATGCTAAAATGTTTAATTTCTTACTAACATACAAATGATATTTCATCATTCAGGATAAGATGTCAATTAATGAAAAATAATTTTCGGCCCAAGTATGGTAGCCTGTACTTACACACACGCATATATGTATGTGTGTGTGTGTGTATGTGACTATATAAGCATTCGATATATGCGTGTAAGTATGTATGTATGAGTGATACCTTCAAGAACATCTTTCTTGAGTGGAAGCATTGCTCGTGTTAGTGAAAGGTTAATTTCAAGTAAAAACATTTCTCTTGACCTTTCCTTGCTTTAGTGTTAGCCCAGACAGCGATTCTTAAATTGAAGCGACGAAAGCTTATTGTATGATAATGTTTATATAATAGGTTGTTTCTATAGTGACTAAGATGAGGTGGTCTTATGTATTGATAGGTACACAGCAGCAAATTTCCTAAGGTTACAGTTTATCGGAAAGAGTTCTAAGAAGTACAGATCGATTGAAGAGCTAAGAGTGGAAACGTCTCGAAGTTAAAGTCAGTGGCTGCAAGCTAGTAATGAAAGAAACTAATAGAGTGGGCGACTAAAGCTAGTATTTATTTATTTATTTATTTATTGGTTAAAAATATTTAGACTTCTGAATTTGAAAGTTTCGTGATGTTTTATTGAATTGTAGACAATCAAAACTGTCATATATTGAATGAAAGCAAAGGGAAATAAAAACGATGAAGTACTTTCTTTGAGGGCATCGGAAATTCTAATTAAAAAGCTTTTGCCTTTAGACATATTCTCACCATGGCGAACGCTTTGACGTCACAAAGGCTAAAACACAAAGCAATGGTGCCACTGAATTGTGTCGAAAATCATAGAAGCAAAGCATTGTTTAAAATCATCGAAAGCAGAGTCGAACTGTTGTGCAAAATTGCTTACGGTTCGCATCTTATCTACTCAAGAGCAAAGCTAGCAGAGTATCATAAAAGCGAATGACAAAATGTCTTGCAGTATTTGTTCTTGTTTTTTCTTTTGAGGTCTTAGGTGATAAGCTTAATCTGTTGTTCGGTTTAACTCCATCACATAGTCCTTTCTTTAACACCAACTCGGCTTAACACCATCATACATCCGCATACACACGGTACTTAATTCATCGACCCCGAAAGGATGAAAGGCAAATTCGACCTCGGCGGAATTTGAGCTTAGAACGTAGCGGTAGACAAAATACCACTAAACATTTCGCCCGGCGTGCTAACGTTTCTGCCAGCTCGTCACCTTAAAATGAATGTGGATATTGTTCTTACTGTTCTTCCTGCTCCGTCTAAGAGGTAAAAGAAATTCCGCCATCATGTCATTGTGGTATTTAGGGTCCATGTGGAGACATTGAATTTTGAAAATACACCATATATGTATCTTAGTGTGGACATTTAAACAGACGTAAACTGGGTTTTCTTACTGTGCTAAATTCTAATAACTGAGCTTATTTCGCCATACCACAGAAAAAGAAGAGGTGTGAACGTTGTCTCTTGATATATTAAAAAAAAAAAATGGCGAAAATCTCTTTCGAATTACATACTGCAATTTAAAAACAAAAGAAAGCCACCTTGGATTATATAGCGCAAGATGCACTGCACTCGTCCCCAAGAAGACAATCATGGTTGATGTAATTGATATAATTGCCATTGCTCAGTGAACTAAATCACCAGGGCTGATCTGGCGTTAAACAACATGAATAACAACAACAATGACGGCAATGACAACAATAATAACATCAGAAACAACAACAAAAATACAAAACAACTTGGAATAAAGTGTAATTGCCGAGTGCTTTACTACGTTTGAGTGTGATTTCCTACTTTGCCGTCAGTTGTGGCTAGAAACAGAGATGACATAGCTCCCTTTAAGCTGATTTCTCATAGAAATAATGAAAATCATAGAAGCAAAGCATTGTTTAAAATCATCGAAAGCAGAGTCGAACTGTTGTGCAAAATTGCTTACGATTCGCATCTTATCTACTCAAGAGCAAAGCTAGCAAGGTGGCGAGCTGGCAGAAACGTTAGCATGCCGGGAGAAATGCTTAGCGGTATTTTGGCTGACGTTACGTTCTGAGTTCAAATTCCGCCGAGGTCGACTTTGTCTTTCATCCTTTCGGGGTCGATTAAATAAGTACCAGTTACGCACTGGGGTCGATATAATCGACTTAATCCGTTTGTCTGTCCTTGTTTGTCCCCTCTGTGTGTAGCCCCTTATAGGCAGTGGAGAAATAAGAAACGTTAGCACGCTAGGCGAAATGCTTAGCGGTATTTCGTCTGCCGTTACGTTCTGAGTTCAAATTCCACCGAGGTCGACTTTACCTTTTATCCTTTCGGGGTCGAGTAAATAAGTACCAGTTACGCACTGGGGTCGATATAATCGACTTAATCTGTTTGTCTGTCCTTGTTTGTCCCTTCTGTGTGTAGCCCCTTGTGGGTAGTAAAGAAATAAGAAATAATGAAATAAACTTCAAGTCAAATATAGAAACTCAAGGGAATTTGAGAATCATATATGCGCACACTGATATACACGCACGCGCACACACAGACACAGACATATATACGCATATACACTCACACACACACACACATACACAGATACTCTTATCCGTGTGTACTTAATCTTACTGTGAAACAAGACCTCATTTAGATATCTTTGGGAGTTTGGAATGAGGATCGAAGCGATCGGTTTATGATCATTTAACAATTTACCAGCACTCACTCACTACTCCTCTTAGGTGACACTCTGTATATTTGTTTGTTGCTAATCTACGTAGTAATGATAATCATACGCGCGTACACACACGCACACTGGCATGCATGCACGTGTGCACACGCACACACATACACGCGCACACACACACACACACACACGCACACACATACACGCACACATACAAATGTGTTTAATGATCTTATGCTGAATATCTGAACTATTTGACAAGTAATACAGTTCAAGTAATATGGCGTAGTGGTTAAGAGCACGGGCTACTAACCCCAAGATTCCGAGTTCGATTCCTGGCAGTGACCTGAATAATAATGATAACAATGATAATAATAATAATAACAACATCGAAAAATACCTTAGGAATGAGAACCCAGGTTCGAAATTTCCCCAAGACACCCGATGAAGGCTGGAGGGTATATCAGCCGAAACGTTGTGTAAACAACAAACAAGATGAGGAAAAATATCCGTCAATTGTAAATAATGTAAATAATGTATTTGACAAGTGTTTCATTTGCTTATGAAATTCCAAGTAATGAAATCTTAAGTACATAGGTGCAGGAGTGACTGTGTAGTAAGTAACTTGCTTACCAACCACATGGTTTCAGATTCAGTCCCGCTGCATGGTACCTTGGGCAATTGCCTTCTACTATAGCCTCGGGCCGACCAAAGCCTTGTGAGTGGATTTGGTAGACGTAAGTCCCCTCACCATCGATTGACAACCGATGTTGTGTGTTCACTTCCCCGTAACATAGCGGTTCGGCGTAAGAGACCGATAGAATAAGTACTTGGCTAACAAAGAATAAGTCTTGGAGTCGATTTGTTTGACTAAAGGCGGTGCATCCCCATGGCAACAGTCAAATGACTGAAATAAAATAAAAAAAAAAGAATATATAATTTCGGTCGGTGAGTCACGAAATGGCATTTAACTTTGGAATTTAAGATGTTTTGAAATGTTTAATTCTTACATATATTCACGCGATGAAAACTTTTTTTTAGCATAGTGTAATCATTATATTCGTCAATAAAAATACGTCTGAAACAGCTGTAGTGAACCACAATCCATCTGATTATACATACATACATACATACATATATACATACATACATACATACATACATATATATATATATATATATATATATATATATATATATATATATATATATATAATTAGACGAATTATGCCTTTAACTTGAAAGATGATTATTATTATAAAACCTTGACATTTTATGTATTGTACTAATAATTACTTTCATAAACGTACAGATATTTCTACTTTTACCTATTTTATTTTATTTGCATTATTTAAGTATGAGGATACGTTTTTTGAATTTATAACACCTGAAGAGTGTTTTCATTCTGAGTGGAACTTATCTTGATCGATTTATTGTAAATTGCACAAATCTTTTCCACTATTATGTGGCCACGAAACGCGCGTAGTCTATTATTCACTGTCTTTTTTATAAATTTATTAAATTGAATTAAATTTTTAATCTAATATTTTATAGATTTTTAAGGATTATAAACCTTTCTTCTGGATTTTATAGATTTTTAAATCAGTATTTTGAAGAGTACGTTTTTGTTGATGGTGTTTGATCTCCTTCATTGTTTGGATTGCATCTTGGTGGTTCTTCCCTAAATGATTAATATATTTTTCATTATAAAATTCAATTTGGTATTATCAAATTGAATATCCTTGTAAGGTTGGATTTTAACATTCCCTAATATTATAATATATATATATATATATATATATATATATATATATATATATATATATATATATATATATATATATATATATATATATATATATATATACATATATGCATGTATGTATGTATATGTATGTGTGCGTGTGCGCGTTTATTCAGGCGATGGTACTTATAAAACCAGTTATATCTCTTGGTAATTTCGAATCATAAGAATAATTTCGAGATTCATATGTAACATGTCTAATCTTGTATCATCATCTGGACAAATATATATCCACACTCTGCAGTATTTTATTGAGTATTTCCTATAAGTTGTGATTCTTCCAGTTTCATGGGATGAAACAATCTTAATCAAACACGAATGGTTGTCATAAATTTGTATGTGCGTGACTTTGTAACATATTCATTGAACATACTCTCACATTCCTAAAATTGCTGGTTATAATTTTGAACATAGAACGGTGAACCACAACGTTGGGTTTTGATAAATATTTCATATTGGATGCTTAAAATTACAAAATATGTGTTGTATACTCGCTTTTTGATCATTTTTGCTTATTAAATGCTTAAAACGTGCTATCGTTGCAATGTTGACATTATTATCTTGTCGTCTTACGATTGCAGCCACGCACAGAATGACAACTTCCAAATTCTCTTTTCTGACTGGGTAAAAATAATCAGACTTAAACCTCTGTAACATTATAAAAACTTCTTATTTTAACGACCTCGAAAGTTGAAAATCAAAGTCGACATCGACAGAATTTGAACTCTAAGCATAAACAATAAGAAGAAATGTCACTAAGTATTTTGTTCAATGTGCTAACGATTCTGCACGTTGGTTGCCTTAAAATAAGAATGATATGCTGGCATTGATTCCTATGACTACTTTTTACCTAACAAAATATTTCTGAACATTTGCGAATGTAAGCCGTCTTAGAACAATCTCATGCGCGTCAATCGTTCGTAGTTTCAATATTTAGCTGAAGATTTTTAACTTCGACAAGATTATTAACTGCTCCTGGAGAGGAAATTAATGGCTTTCCAGTAACCTAATATTAACTATTCAATTACTATTATTAATGATTAGCAAAAAGTTGCAAGCATGGATGTGTGGTTAAAAAGTCCCCTTCTAAACCACGTGGTTTCGTGTTCAGCCCTACAGAGTGGCACCTTGAGGAAGTGTCTTCTACTATAGCCCCAGACTAACCAATGCCTTGTGAAAGGTTTGGTAGACGAAAACAGGAAGCCTGTCGTGCATATATATATATATGCACACACACACACGCACATATATATAGGTGTATGTGTGTGAGTGTGTGCGTGAATATATGCATGTATGTGTGTGTAAGCGTGCCTTTGTGTTAGTCTTCACGCCACTTGATAACCTGCGCTGGTTTGCTTATGTCTCAGTAACTTAGTGGTTCGGTAAAATAGGCCGATAACTAAGTACCAAACTGAAAAAAGAAAATAAGTAACAAGTTTCATTTGATCGATTAAAACCTTAATGATAATGTCAGAGCATTGCCGCAGTCCACTTAGTGAAATATATAAAAGAATATACGCTTAACATTAAATATATATTCACATTTAGCCAAAGCAAAACGGGTGGAGAAAAAGGAGATATGAAAAGTACACTAAATGCGAGTACTCGAGTAAATTCTTTTACCCTTCAAATTAAAAATAAAACGAAATATAAAGCAAAACAAATGATACAAAATAAAATAAGATATAACAGTGATGCAGATTCACGCCTGAACGATATCACCAGAAATTATTGAAGCAAAGCAATTAGTTAGAAAGACATTAAAAGAGAACTGTGTTAACTTGAGCTAAATTTTCTCGCTTAGTTGAAATATCTACGTATATACAATAGATTTTTTTTGTTCCTTTTAAATCAGAGACGTCATTACAAGTGAAGTTGTTCTGTTCGCTCTGTAGTAAAATCGCGAGATTCTAGCAACTCTTCATCCAACTATTTACACGTCGTCCTTTCTCTAATTAGCATTGTTAACTAGTCGACACAGATAAAAGAAAGAAAACCATATACACAACACACATATACACACACTTATATGTATGTGGAGACACACACACACACACACACACACACACGTATATGCCTAGATAGATAGATAGATAGATAGATAGATAGATAGATAGATAGATAGTTAGATAGATACGTGTGTGTATGAAGATATATATTATTGTTGAACGCAGACGACAGTAAATTTCGACGCATAATAATGAAGGTAGACATCTTGTCCTGTTCAGATATTTCGCCTGAAGCAACCATTCTTCTCTGGAACTAAGTGGTTAAATTACTAAAGTATCGGATTCCAATTAACAATACTTTGGAAGTAATCGACAGAACGGCGGTACTATGGCAGCCCTGAGGGGAGAATTCC
>NC_142928.1:30919632-30924632 GCF_046866305.1 Octopus bimaculoides
CACACACACACACACACGAGCACACGAACACATATAGACAAATATACATATGCACCCAGATGTAGAGAGAGACGCACAACTCAGATTCCACACACGTTAGTAAATTAACAGTTTTTATTTGAAGTGAAAAACATTGACACCTGGATAGAGTTGGAAAATGTTGAGGACAATTGAGAAAATGAATATTATACTCTAAAAATTATTTATATATGTATATATAAGGACACTAGACGAATGTTGAAAATATCCTATGCTTCTCTACAGGTAGAATGACAAGCATCGAAGTTATTGAACGTACAAAGACCTGTAGAATATTTTTGAATAGCATAAGTGAAACAACAGGTTCAATTCATTTGACATTATGTGATAAAAAAAAGGCTTGAGCTCTTGGTGACTGTGACTTGACCACGGGAGCCTGACAAGAGGAAGCTAGTAAATACAGAAAGAGATGATGCTTGACGGCTTGACCAGCTGAGCTGACTTTAGAAAAACCTGTTCAATAATGCGGTAAGTTGTGGGCATGGAAGTCTATGATTGCTGACGCCTGTTAGCATGACACACGAAAGAAAAGAAGAATGAGTTAATTGGACAAATATTTCGTTGGGTTTTCTCATTAGGAACCATATCTCGGTAAAGTTTACTTTTCTTTCCTGCGGAATGGATAAGGTAACGTGGAAAAAAAAAAAGAAGAGCTGATGGATAAAAAAACGGAAGATTTCTCCTGGACTATTATATCTGTTAATGAAAGTATTGGCATGAAAAGGGCTTTCATCTGCAGACGCTGAGAACCATTGCAACGCACCATGATGCAGTTCATGCATTCAACATAATCTTTCTTCTATAAATTTGTAGTTTTGCCAATAAAAAGAAATAACAGTATTGAGCTGTGACTGTTTAATTTTTTACTATACATAACAACCTCAACCCTCCGATTTAGTAACTCTGCCTTACAAAGTTTGAAATGATTAGAAAATCCTCCATGAAAGAATATTGATTTTTAGCATTAGCACAAGGGCATCATGGCCTTGTGCTAATTAGATGCCTTTTTTAAAGATCGTTGACATTGATATAACGATATCCCTGTCGTTGACGGAGATATAGCAAATGATAGAATTGTTAGAGTTCCGATTCTCTGTGCTCTGAGTTTAAATCCCATTGCATTTAATTTTGCCGTTCATATTCCGAGGCGGGGCGGGGGCAGTATATATAAAATACAGGTTCTGAGCAATGGTTTAGTGAAATTGTTAGAACTTCGGATGCAAATGCCTTGCGGTATGGTATATGTTTCCAGCTTTGTACATTCTGAGTTAAAAATCCTAAATCCCACTCCGACACCGAAAAATTATAACAGTCCGCCACCTCCACCACCAGCATCCCCCCACAACCATCAGGACCGCCACCGCCACCACTACCATAACTCCGTTGAGGTCTATTATGCGTTATTTTATGTTTTTATATCGTACACTTTGTGGAGGCGCAATGGCCCAGTGGTTAGGGCAGCGGACTCGCGGTCATAGGATCGCGGTTTCGATTCCCAGACCGAGACGAGGCTCCGGCAGGGGATGGTGGCGAACCCTGCTGTATTCTTTCACCACAACTTTCTCTCACTCTTACTTCCTGTTTCTGTTGTGCCTGTAATTCAAAGGGCCAGACTTGTCACTCTGTGTCACGCTGAATATCCCCCGAGAACTATGTTAAGGGTACACGTGTGTGTGGAGTGCTCAGCCACTTTCACGTTAATTTCAC
Organism: Octopus bimaculoides; assembly: GCF_046866305.1. NCBI lineage: Eukaryota > Metazoa > Mollusca > Cephalopoda > Octopoda > Octopodidae > Octopus > Octopus bimaculoides. The sequence goes on from NC_142928.1 coordinate 30,921,379, forward strand.
GAGCAGGCTGTTCTGTTTATCGGATCAATCGGAACCCTCGACGTCGTAAGCGACGGAGTGCCAACAACAACAACAATCGTACACTTTACCTGTGAGATGTAATTCTTCTGTTAGCATGCGTGCATTCTGAGTATACATGAAGGTGTCTTTGTTTCTTTTACTTCCTCATGTTGGTTTTGATCTTGATGACCAGTCGTTCTTGCAGCAAAAATCGCTGCTCATATTCTGAGTTTCGATTAGATCTTGATTTAATTCTACTGATCCAACAAGAACGGACGTTGAATCAGTAGATTGTTTATGGTAGACCATTGCATAGTTGTACAGTTCAGCTTTGATCCACAGTATCATAATCAATGTAGTCGAAACAGATTTGTCTTTAAAGTATCACTTATCGGTTACCTATTGGACTCATCACTTGCCTGAATCGACCATATGCATATTTATATTGCATATGGCATGAAAGAATCAGCATATTTCTGTTTAGAGTTGCTAATAATTTCGATTTCAAAGACAATAAAGGAAGGTTTAGACAGTTTTCTGTTTGCTGGAATAATACTGAATTTTAAGCACACGGCACCTGGCTTTTTATCTTTATAGATATATCATATGGATTAAGAATGTATTCTGACAGTTTTTCTTCTCTGGTAAGCATCAAGAAGATATTAAAATCATAATATATCATGTGAATTTAATTAAAAAGTCTCAGTTTACGAAAGAAACAGAAAAACAATATCCTACCATCATGCTTGAACGTACCAAGATAGCGAACATCATCATTAAAACATCAGTGTACTGCTGGCATATCTCAATTGGATTTTACTGTCAACTATTGTTTATGCAGTCAAATGAAATGCAATGGCAGGTGCCTAGAGCCTGGTAGCAGTATGTGTATTATGTTTAGATATTTGCCTTAATGACAGTAACTTTTATCTGAAATACGGTTTCAAATAATGGTCGCTACTCGAGGAGCAATAAGTATGAAGCACTACACTAATGATGCAGAAGAATAAAAAGAATCGTAACATATTTGCGGCTGTAAGAAATATTAGAAATATTACTAATAATTTTAATGCTATTATTTTAATGTTGTTGTAAACGATAATGTAGTTATTAATGAGTATTGGAATGGAAGAAATAACCATCATATTGATGGGAATAATTTTGAAGTTACTATTTACGATATATTAACTAATCGCAATATAAAGAACAATTGTACAGGTGGTCTACTTAATTGCCCTGTGAATGAGAAGCTAGGATGTTAGCGGTTCGATTTCTAGCAACACTAACGCCTTGTTATCTTGGCTAATAATATATTTACTTCCCAAAGTTTATGTCAGATCATTTTCAAATAAGTATCGAATGGTTAAAGATGATACCATGGTAAGCAGTGGTAGTCCTGTACATTTGACAAGTGTTTCGTTAGCGTGCTGTGCTGAGTTCAATTCTTTCTGTGGAACTGAAAACAAACATGTTAATTCCCTCAAATGAATTTTTGTTTTGAACCGTTGGCCGTTATCAGCAACATTTGTTCACTTCTCATCGAGCAAACTTATAATGAGAGAAATTACAGCAGTGGCCATTCCATCTTTCATCAAGATTATGTTGTTTCTAAGTCAGTAGAATATGATGATTTGGTTGTGATTTTGCTGTTATTTATTGCAGGGTGAGATGTCACGCGAAAGCTACCGTCTTGGTTCGATGAATTTCTAATTTCCTGTATTTACTTATAATACTTCACTTTGATACTTCCGACACCGTTAGGATCATTTTATCTTTCATCCTAACCTGGTTTATAAATAAACTATAGAGGGCGTTTCAGTTTACTTCACTTTTGTCTTCTAATTTATATTACACTGGTTGGCAATTGTGGAATTGTGCCTAGTTTACCAATTGGTATTTGTGATGTTAGCAATTGTTATTTCTTGGCATTTGTGCCAAGGTTGGCAATTGTTATTAAGGTGTTCTGCCGAGGTGAGCAATTATTATTTTCCTAATTTCATTAATTGTTTTTGAGGTACCGTGTGAAAGTTACCAATTGATATTGTGGTACGGTGCTGAGATTACCAATTGTTATTAGTGGAATTGTGCCAAACTTGGCAATTGTTATTTATAGTTGTGTTGGGGATAGCAGTAATAGTGGTTGCAGAATTAGTAGTAGTTGTGATCGTGATATTAATGATGGCTTATTGATGATGGTGGATGTGAAGTTGGGGGATTGGAGCTATTAATAGAGATGGTGGCATTTGTTGATGCTGTTGGTGCTGCATCTCGTCCACTTCTAGGATGCCTTAGTAGAATATTAAACCAACTCCAATATTTGCTTCGTAGTTTACTTTAACTACCACAAAAATATCAAATACAGCGCTAGTCCGGAGAAGAACTCAGAACGTAAAAAAAAAGAGCCTAACTAAATACCGCAGACAGTTCCCCTTATTCTCCAAACGATTCTGCCAATCTATTCTCTCAGCTGTTGCCATCATTTTCAACACAAGTATTCTGACAATTGTTTTTACGTCTCAATTCTATTTCTTCACAAGAAGTAATACTGCCGAAAGGAAATTGTTATCAGGGGAACGATTATGCAGTAGCTCATTAATCTTTTTCGTAATTCGCATCTTTCTAATACCGCCGTCTTTTTCTTAATAAACCAAGAGACTTTTCTATCAGCGTTTTAAGGATGTCGCAGCTGTATATGTGGCTAGTGTATTGTTATAAAAAAGCCGCAGGAACGACAGTTCAAATCTAGTTTGTGGTGCTGTTTTTGACGACGAAGAATAAACACTTATGATGAGTCTAACTAGTCGTAGTTATATAGCCAAGGTTAGTCGTTATCAAGAAGATGGCAGTCTAAACGAGTGAGATTTGACATTTATGTATACGCGGTCAACTGATTGAGTTTAGGCGTACTAGTAAATATTTTTGATGTTCTTTACGTCTCTAGTTGGCCTTGATTGAGCAGACCTATGGTCAAAGATTTTTCCATCTATGACCATCTCCGCTTATTCTCATACACACCATTGAAGACCGTATTGTCAGGTGTTTTTCTTTCTTAGGTTATATTTCTAAAATAAAATTTAGGATTTATGGAAGGTCAAAGTGGCGAACAAAAAAAATGACAGTGGAGGCACACAAGAAAACCGAACAAAAACAAACATGCAGGGTCGTTAGCCCAGAACGAGAGGAAAATAGTGAACGCTGGGAGAAATATATTGTTGAAAAATATCGATAATAGGGCCCCTCCAATGGATCCTTCT
>NC_142928.1:30929632-30942132 GCF_046866305.1 Octopus bimaculoides
CAAAACGGCTGCCCTAATAATCGCAACAATTATAGCAATAAGGAAAACTACTGCAACAGCAGGCACAATGACAGCGAAAAGGGATGATATTAAGAACGACAGCTGAAGAAACCGGGGTTCAACCGGTAGTTATTTTATCGACCCCGAAAGTATGAAAAGCAAAGGGGACCTTGACGGAATTTGAACTCGGAAAGTGAAGACGAACGAAATGTTACTAAGCATTGTGCCTGGTGTGCTAACGTTTCTTATTTCTTTACTGCCCACAAAGGGCTACACACAGAGGGGACAAACAAAGACAGACAAACGGTTTAAGCCGATTATATCGACCCCAGTGCGTAACTGATACTTATTTAATCGACCCCGAAAGGATGAAAGGCAAAGTCGATCTCGGTGGAATTTGAACTCAGAACGTAAAGACAGACGAAATACCGTTAAGCATTTCGCCCGGCGTGCTAACGTTTCTTATTTCTTTACTGCCTATAAGGGGCTACATACAGAGGGGACAAACAAGGACAGACAAACGGATTAAGTCGATTATATCGACCCCAGTGCGTAACTGGTGCCTATTTAATCGACCCCGAAAGGATGAAAGGCAAAGTGGACCTCGGCGGAATTTGAACTCAGAACGTAGCGGCAGACGAAATACCGCTAAGCATTTCCCCGGTGTGCTAGTGTTTAAATGGTACTTATTTTATCGACCCGAAAAGGATGAAAGGTAAAGTCGACCTTGGCCGAATTTGAACTCAAAAAGTAAAGGCGGACGAAATGCCTTAAGCATACCATACCTTGTATTATCCGGCGTACTAACGATTCTGCCAGCTCCCCACATTCATAATAACAATAATATTAGCAATTGCAACAACAGTAGTAGCAAGAAGAACAATAACACTCAACATCTTCGTTCGTAACAACAATGACAACAACACTACAACCACTACTTTACGTAGCCGTTTGAACTAATAGAAATAACAGCTACATTTCCTGAAAAATCTATCAATCTATCTGTCTGCCTGTCGGCCTGCCTGTCTGTCTGCCTGTCTGTCTGCCTGTCTGTCTGCCTGTCTGTCTGTCTGTCTGTCTGTCTGTCTGTCTGACTAATGTCTATTTATATGTCTGTCTGTCGGTCTATCTATCTATCTATCTATCTATCTATCTATCTATCTATCTATCTATCTATATGCCAGTCATTTTGATCTCTGAAATAGAGAGAATGCTTTGAAGTTGATGAAGAGAGATAAAGCCCCAGGAAAAGATGATTCATCAACGAAAATGTTAAGGAGTGGAGGGACGTAAGTGTGGAAAACTTTCGTTTATCATTGCGATCCGTACTAAAAAGAAGGAAAAATACTCTCATTGAAGAAGGAGTCGAATGCTATCTTGTATTATAAGAACGGTGATAAAGAAACTCCGAGAAACAAGGGTCTTCATATGTCTCTTGTATCACCTTTACCAGCTGTTTATAAAGGTCATAGTTGCCAGACTCTTGAAACAAATATGAGAGTAAGCAAGTTTTGAAAAGAACCGCTGTACAATAGATCACACATTCATTCTAACGCAACTTTTAGAACGAACGAAAGAGTATAATTTGCTCGTAATGTCGCCTTCGTTCATTGCAAAATGAACTTCGATAGAATCGGTGTAAATACAATTCTGAAGTCTCTGAAGATCAGCACAATACATCAAACTTCTTAGGAAGACGTATTCAGGGTATATCAGTAATATAGCTCTGCTTTCACTAACAGTAAAGGCCCCAGTAGATAAAGGCTTCAAAGAAATACCATCTCTCCAAAGCTTTGCATCACATTCTTCGAACTCGTCATTAGACATTGATTGGAAAGGTAGTTCCCACATTAGCAGCGGCCTACTAACACACCCAGATTCAAAAACGACATCGTCTTTATCGTAGAAACCTCAGATTGCTTGAATACCGTACTGACACAGCTAGACGCCTAGAGAACGGCAATCAACCTCAAAATAAATCGCATGAAAACAGAATACATGCGGCCCGAAAATGTAGCGCATGGTCGCAGTGGAAAGCCACGAAAATGAAGTGATGGTGTACGTCTACTAACCTGTCCTGTCTTGCCATATAATAAATATATACAAAGACATGAACGCCGAAATCTGGCGTTGAGTAAGAGTAGGGTAGAAAGATGTGCTCAAAGTAAAGCTGGACAAAACCTTGCGTGTCACTCATTCTACTTGTTTTCTTAACGACTGAGTTGTTCTACGTTTATATTGCTGTGTGTGATATTTGATTGTGATTAAGGTTCTTAGTTTTGGTTGTAAGTGGGAAGAATGGTTACTTGGTAAGTTTTACTTTTAATCTCATCTTTTGTGGTTGATGCAGGGTTGGAGAAGTTATGAATCTGTGTTTATAGAAGATGGGATATTATGGCTGTAATGCTATTAGCGTATGTATTTGTATGTATTTGTACATGCAGTTATGTATGGCGCACTTATGTATGGTGGTGTAGACAGGCCATGTAAGCAAGAGTTAAAAGATGCTGGGCGTTCGAGTTAAATTTGACAATTATTTATGTTTCCTTTCTTTGGTAACAGTTTAATGTAATGGTGGATAGTCAACGGCGTTGCAGAGCATAAAGATTACGGTTGCAGTTCAGAAAAAGTTAGCTAACATGGAGGACCGGAAGCCATCTGAATGCTTGAAAAAAGTTACCTGTATCATGATGTATCAAAATGCCGACACCATGACTGCTGCTCAACGCTGTGAACACTGTAAATAGTGTAAGATGTGACATGGGCAGCTGCAATGGAGATTACGAAGCCGTGACCAGCATGGAGATGATGGTGTGTTGGTCTATCTCCAGTGAGGGTAACGTCATGCCGCCCCACATTTTTGAACAGAACTTTAGGTTCAATTCTGACGGCTATGTGAAGCTGCTGAAGATTGTGGTCAAACCTTGGCTAGAGAAAATTGTTGCTGGAAGGCCATGTGTGGTACCAGGATTCAGCTCCTTTTCATACCTCCAGAAAGAGTCAGAGTTGGTTGTCGAAGAATTTCTATGACTTCAACAGCCCTCAATTTCTAGCCTCCTTATTTCCCCGATTCTAATCCCATAGGTTACTATGTGTGGCGTGCGATTGAGAAAGTCATCAACCGCTCTACCAAAGCCAAGCTGGCGACTAAGATAATGGAGGCTCTTGAAAATCTTCCAGAGACACTTTTGAGGAACCCATTTGCAAAGTTCTGGAACTGTCTTGAAGTCGTGATGGAAATTGAGAGCGACTATATTGAGGATAATGTTATCTCTTAATTCGATAGCGAGTGTTTGGTGCTGTTTCTTAAGGAGATAATATTGGATCTCGGTGAAAATTCCCAACTATGAGTGATCAATTGTTCGATCGATTAAACTACCATTCCCATTCTATTAGCCTGTAACTGGCTGCGTATTCCAACGACACATGTGCCTTTACTCTCATTGTCAGGTGAAATCAGCGTGATATTGTGTGACATAAATGGTCCTTCAAGTGACGGGTACAATCCATCTGTAGGGCTGCTATATAATTTCCGACTAACCAAGTCGACTTATAAGCTATGGATCGATGCGAAGTTACAGAGAACGGACTTGCCCATGATGCCACGCAGTGAAATCGAAACCAAGACACCGTGTATGCGAAGCGAAAATCTTAATCGTTCGGTCGTAGTGCGCATACTTCTTAAGGAAATATTTAGGATTTATTTTTATTAGAAGATAGCTAAAGATATTGTTACTGCTAATATGCGTGTTTCTTTATAGGCTTTCTGTTTGAACTTCGTAACTGCACTCAATGGTAAAGCTATTATTCGTTTCTGCACTGGTTAAATCAAAGACGACTCCCTAATAATTTATGTTGCAGATCAAGAAAATTATTTGAATTATAGAGTTTAATTGTAGCAGAATTACTAATAAGGATATTTTATTATGTGTAATAGTCGTTCTTATTAGTATTTCCAGGTCCATTTTAAAACTATTGTTTCGTATCATGAAACAGGTGTTTTCCCTCACAATGCATTCAAAATTGCCTTAGGAATATCATTTTAATGACGTTTTATTATATATATTTTCTCGTTCTTTACCTATTTATTTTTATCTGCTTCATTTATTATTTTTTCTATTTAAATTATATTTCATGATCAAAGATCTACTCAAATCGTACAAACATCTGAAAAATACAAAGGCAAGATTTAATTTTTGTTTTTACCCCTTATTCTTGAGTATGAATTGCTGATGCCAAAAATCTCACGATGCCTTCCAGCAGAAATTCTATAGATATAAGTTTGTATCTTAGATTATTTTGTTGTTGTTGTATGTTGTAATCACAAATATTTTTGTTGTTGATTTTTCTTTTTTTTTTGCTCGTTATTGTCTAAAATCATCATTATCGGTGTTATTATTTGAAATTATTTTTATATAAATGATATGTATTTATTTTAATATTAGCAACAAGAACAATGTTAAAAGAAAAAAACAAACAAAAAAAACAACAACAAAAAAACAAAAATAAAAATAACTAATATTATTAGAATATATAAAAATAAAGGAATAAAAATCTAAGAAGCAATCATAAATGACAGCAGCAGCAGTTACAGCAGCAACCACAGCAACAAAAGCAATAAAGGGAGACAACAACAACAGCAGCAACAACAAATTGACTTTCCACTAGCTTTGCCTAAGGATATTCTCTCTCAATCGAATTATTGTTACATTGATTTGGATAAATAACACAAACCATTTGCTGGAAAGATAAAAAAAGGTAGTTTTCCGTGTGTGTGTGTGCGTGGTATGTGTGTGTGTGTGCGTGTGTATGCGTGTGTGCATCTATCTATCTATCTATCTATCTATCTATCTATCTATCTATCTATCTATCTATCTATCTATCTATCTATTCACGACGCTCTATATATATGCATATACATGCAAATATTATATATACGCAGGAGTGTCTGTGTGTGTGTGTGTGTGGGTTTTCTCTATCTTGCCATACGCCGTGCAAAATAATAGGAAGAGCGTGAAGTGCATTTTATGAAAATAATTAACATCACGAATATATATGTACAAATACATACACACACACATATGTATTATAAACGTAGATTAAATATATATATATATATATGCATACATACCTACGTACATATATATATATATATATATATATATATATATATATATATATATATATATATATATATATATATATATATATATATATATATATATATATATATATATATATGTATATATACACAAACACCCACACGAACATATATACACACATGTATATATATATATCCCCTCTATATACGTGTTTACTCTCTCTATCTGATCGATGCCAACGGGAAGAGCGTGAAGTATACTTTATGAAAATAATTAGCATCACGAATATATATCTATATCTATGTATCTATGTATATGTATATATGTATATGAATATGTATATATGTACGTATGTATGGATGTTGTTTTGCGCTAGGTGGGAGTGCTGAACTCCCTCTTCGAAAATATAACAAAACAGATATTGTGTCATATAGCCAGCTTGAAACGATGTTTCTTGGGGCCAAAACAACAGTAACATCGTCCTTTACAGGACAGCCACATTACGTTGGCAAATAGCCTTTATTTATATCTCTATCTATCTATCTATCTATCTATCTATCTATCTATCTATTTATCTATCTATCTATCTGTCTGTCTGTCTGTTTGTATGTCTGTCTGTTTGTCTGTCTGTTTGTCTGTCTGTCTATCTATCTATCTATCTATCTATATACGTGATGCCAAATATTGCATCAAACGAAATTAAATCGCGATCTGTTGGTCAAGTGGAATTTAGTAAAGAATGTACCGAACAACGATAGCGTATCCCGAATTATTAGGTTACGAAGCAAACTTCTGAATCACACATCCATATCTATGCTTAAGTTTCCTCGGTTTCGTTTTTGCTGCTTAATGACTAAATACTATCGAAAGAGGCATGAATATTACATTATCTATTCATCACGTAACATTCCCAGAATTCAATCTGAATGATGTCCCGTTGATAGATTTGTTGTTGTTGTTGGCACTCCGTCGCTTACGACGTCGAGGGTTCCAGTCGATCCGATCAACGGAACGGCCTGCTCGTGAAATTAACGTGCAAGTAGCTGAGCACTCCACAGACACGTGTACCCTTAACGTAGTTCTCGGGGATATTCAGCGTGACACACTGTGACAAGGCTGACCCTTTGAATTACAGGCACAACAGAAACAGGAAGTAAGAGTGAGAGAAAGTTATGGTGAAAGAGTACGGCAGGGTTCACCACCATCACCTGCCGGAGCCTCGTGGAGCTTTAGGTGTTTTCACTCAATAAACACTCACAACCCCCGGTCTGGGAATCGAAACCGCGACCCTATGACCGCGTGTCCGCTGCCCTAACCACTGGGCCATTGCGTCTCCACACCCGTTGATAGATACTACTACTCATAATTGAACGACATGCACATACGTCCCTATATATATATATATATATATATATATATATATATATATATATATATATATATATATATATATATAGTTTTAGGGAAAATAACCAATTTTCAAGAACTCATCGATGAAAATCCACTATCACATATAGAAAAATTAATAATTAAAAGCACTATAAATGAGTATAATATAAAGGCTCAATTTAATTTTAATTTTTTATAAATTGATTTTAATTGAGTTTTTTACCTGTAATTTTGGATTTTGTCCCTAATATTATTATATATATATATATATATATATATATATATATATATATATATATATATATATATATATATATATAAATATACAATTTTGCCAAGTAGTTGAAAAAACCTTGATGTCGCATGGTCAAATTCCCATGAGTATATAGACACTTTCAAATTCATCGAACACCATGCTGATGATCGGAGTATGGTAGCTTTATACTCTTAACCGTGAAACGTCGTACATGGTTAACTAAAGGCAGGTTTGATTTTGCTTTTCTCTTCTGTTTTTGTTCTGTGTGTGCCATAAATATCGCCATCCGTTAGAGAAAAATTTGTAGTTTGGAATCAGTAGTTCTTTGACTGCTATTTCTAAATTTTTAGTATGTTGGTGAAGCATCTCATGCTAAGCCCTATATATTTATGATTATATATATATATATATATATATATATATATATATATAGAATGGTATCGATCAGAGAAATTGAGAGCTGTGGATCAACAATGCTGGTAGCAATGCTTACACATGGAAAGAATTTCCACAATTTTCAAGTATTCCACTTAAAATATGTGTAACCGCCTCCATTTGGCTGGTTACAAACATTTTTAAGTGTATCGCTTGAAAATTGAGGAAAGTCTTCGCACATGAAATCATTGTAGCATTGTTAATTTACAAATAATGTACACACACACACACACACACGCACGCACACACACACACACACACACACACACACACACACACACACACACACACCACACACACACATATATGTTAACAAAAGTGGCTAGACGCAATATAAAACCAAAAGGGAAAACTTCAGTTGTCACTAATAGTGACTGAGGGTGCAGGTAGCACCTACATTGCTAGAAACAAGAGTGAAAGACCCTTATAGCCACTAACAAAAGCACGTTGTCTATCTACTGAATGGGGATATAAAAGCTCAATAGCGTGCAAATTTACTATGCTAGTAAGCTGGTTTCACTTGGAATTAAAGCTCATCAGTAGTGATCACACTATCGCTGATGGTTAAGCTATATCCTACTTGTCAGGATACTGAAGACTTAGTACGTTGGTGTAAATGGTAAGTCACTTGTCGCGAAAACATAGAGGTTTGGGTTTGAGTCCCTCACGTACGAAAAAGTCACTTTTTTTCCATTGAGGGGCTTATATGCCCCAATATTAGACAATTTTCTTTAGTCAATACATTGTAATCGGTTATAAGTTTTAAGCTTATAAAAAATACTATTATTATATACAGAATTGTAAAATTCGATACCGTTTATCAAATCATCGCGCATATATATATATATATATATATATATATATATATATATATATATATATATCATCATCATCATCATCGTTTAACGTCCGCTTTCCATGCTAGCATGGGTTGGACGATTTGACTGAGGACTGGCAAGCCAGAAGGCTGCACCAGGCCCAATCTGTTCTGGCAGGGTTTCTACAGCTGGATGCCCTTCCTAACGCCAACCACTCCAAGAATGTAGTGGGTGCTTTTATGTACCACTGGCACGAGTGCCAGTCACACGGTACTGACAACGGCCACGCTCAAAAAGGTGTTTTTTACGTACCACCTGCACGGGAGCCAGTCCAGCGGCACTGGCAACGACCTCGCTCGAATGATTTTCTAACATACCACCAGCACAAGTGCTAGAAGGCGACTCTGGTAACGATTACGCTCAAATGGTGCTATTTACGAGCCACTACCACGGAAACCAGGCAGCTGCTCTGGCAATGAACACGCTCGGACAGTGCTGTTATAGCTTACCTACCGAAATATTTACCTACCTATAAATGTCTTGTACTATAGCCTGAGATTACTAAATGTCTTTTGAGTGAAATATTTGGTTGACAGAAAGGGAATATTTTGAGTTATATATATATATATATATATATGTATATAAATTTCAAATTAAATGACAAAATTGATCAACTAGGAAGAGCTACAGAAATATTCTTTATAAGAATTTTAAATCCGAAACTAAACCGGAAATATTTAACTTCATTATTAAAAACAACTTCCTCAACACGCATTGACCCAGAACACGCGTGTTTCAGCAGAACTTAAGCAAGGAACGCATTTACACAATAATAGGTTCTACACGAAAATTTGTTCCTCAAGGGTTTGTGAGATTCTGTTAGTCCCACTACGTGGCACGTTGGGCAAGTGTCTTCTACTATAGCCGCGGGCCGTCCAAAGCCTTGTGAACGGATTTGGTAGACGGAACTTGAGAGAAGCCCATTGTATATATGTATATATATATATATATATATATATATATATATATATATATATATATATATATATATATATATATATATATATTTTAGAGAAAAGAACCACAATTCCTGAACTCATTCATGAAAATCCACAGTCACATATAGAAAAATTTAATAAGTAAATACACTAAAAAGAATTATAATAAAACACAAAGTAATAATTATTGAAATAATAAAACGACTACACGTGTTTCATAATCACATTTTCAAAATAAAATCAAATCAAATCGATTAAAATAAATCGATCGAAAATTAATTCTATTCAAAAATAAAGCTAATCTTCGGGTAAAAATTATTAATTTTCTCTAAATCATATATTATATACTGTGAAACTAAATTAAATTAAATTGAGTTTTTATCTGTAAATTTGGATCTTTATCCCAAATATTATCATATATATGTATATATATATATATATATATATATATATATATATATATATATATATATATATATATATATATATGTATATATATATATATATATATATATATATATATATATATATATATATATATATATATATATATATATATATATATATATATATATATATATATATATATATATATTTGTGTGTCTCTGTTTGTCCCCCACCATCGCTTCACAACCGATATTGGTGTGCTTACGTCTCCGTAATCTAGCGGTCCAGCAAATGAGACCAATAGAATAAGTACTAGGCTTACAAAGAATAAGTTCTGGGGGCGATTTGTTCGGCTAAAGGCGGTGCTCCAGCATGACCGCAGTCAACTGACTGAAATAAGAGTAAAAGAAACAAAAGAAATACATACATACATATACGTACACACACACACACACGCACACACACACACACACACACACACACACACAGACATATATATATATATATATATATATATATATATATATATATATATATATATATATATAAGTCCGGGTGGTATTATTGAAATACCATCACGTGTGGCAAGCGAGTTTATCAGCCGTACACACACACACACACACACACACACACACACACGTTGAACGTCCGGGTAACTTCTGTCTACCTACTTTCTCTCACAAGATATTAACCGATCTGAGGTGATAGCAGAAGATATTTGGCTAAGGTACTACGCATTTGGACCGAACAAGGAACCACGTAGTTGTAAAACGAAATTTTTAACATTAAACCATTTATGTGCCTATACGTTTATTCCCATCCCCGATTAATATGCACAGCATATTTGGTCACATAATACTGTGACGGAAACTTCTACTCTGTATAGAATCTGACAAAAGGAAATCACACACTCTGTTATAATAGGCAATTCCTTAACAAAGTACGCTACAGCTGTAGGGTTCAAATCCAACTAATGGAAATGGCGCTCGTTTCTTCTATTAATGCCCCACAAAGGCAGCCATTTTAGGAGAGGGGATGAGTCGATTGCAACCTCAGCATTTAACTGGTACCTGTTTTATCGACCTCGAAAGGATGAAAGGCAAAGTCAACCTCGGCGGAATTTGAACTCAGAACGTAGCAGCGGGCGAAATACTGCTAAGCATATCGTCCAGCGCGGTAACGATTCTACCAGCTCGCCGCCACCTTTTCGACCTATATTAATGTTTATAATATCTGACAGAATTCAATGATATATTTTTATTGATCCCTAGGACTCGTAAGGCCGGTTACCCGGTTTCCGTGGCGTATACAGAATTTGTAATAGTCAGGCTTACCGCACGGAATATCTGCTGAGTCACTAAATTATATTTATTTCAAACTAGAACTTGAAAACTAGATGTGGACTTAGCTCCAGAAATTTTCTCACATGCTATGGCTTCGCCTCATACATATTATATGCATATACATAAATACATGTATACACACGTACATATGCGTGTATGTGCACACATATATGTATATAAATAAAAAAATATATATAAAGATATATACATCCATTCATCCATCCATACATACATGTAAATGTATTTCGTGTTATGCTTAGAAGCGATGCACATTACCAGAATTTCCGACTCGGAGTGGTTTGTTCTACATATAGAATTATATACGCATATATATACGCATATATATATATACGCATATATATATATACGCATATATATGCATAGGTAAGATATGTATCATATATGTGCTTATATCTATTATATGTATGTGTATGCGTATATAAGCGTGTGAGTGGGTGCGTGTGTTTCAGTTTTAGTTTAATAAAATAGAAATAAGGATAAGAAATAGCAAGAAGATATGAATCTAAAGAGGTTTGCCACAAGGCTGACTTAAGTATTTATGTGTCGTGTTTGCATGCGCGCGTGTACGTATGCGCATATACACACACACACACACACACACACACACACACACACATATATATATATATATATATATATATATATATATATATATATATATGTATATATATACACACACACACATTTATATATACATAGGCTGTGTGTGTGTGTGTGCATGTGTGCATTTCATAAAGTTTTATTTGAACAGAAAACGTCTTTATTGACTAAGAACAGATGGATATCTTGGAGGAATTTTGTCAATATTCCGTTTTTCTGGAGGTTTTCATTTTCCACTCATCACGGTTCGCTCAGCAGGTTTCTTTAAATACTTCAAGATTTGCATGATGATTTTTTTTATATTGTTAATAATAATAATAATAATAATAATAATAATAATAATAATAATAATAATAATGATGATAATAATAAAAAATACTAATAATAACAATAATAACGGTAATAATAGTATTAAAATTATTATTTTTAAGAAATACTACAACACACATTCGAACGTATTGACATGTTCCTTTTTGTTTTTCTCTCTCTCTCTATCTGTCTTAGTGTTTTTGCACGCCATTCTTGTTTTTATGCATATTCTTGCTGTTTTTCTTTTACTCCTTATTCCGAAATACCATCTCTCTCACGACCTCTCTCTTTCCTATCATTTTCCATTTGCTTCTATTACTCTATTTATATTGGTCCTTTCTTTCTTTCTTTCTTTCTTTCTTTCTTTCTTTCTTTCTTTATTCGCTCCTGCATCTTTAGCGTATGTTTTGTCTATTTGGTTTGTTTTCATTTCTTTATAAAAGGCGTATTTTTTCTTTCATCTGAATTTTGAAAATATTTTAAAGTAATATTGCAACAAATATATACATATATATGTGTGTGTTTGTGTGTCTGTATTGTATATATATATATATATGTATGTATAATATATATATATGAATATTCCTGTACATATTTTTTTCTTGTGATACATGTTCCATTTAGATTCCATCCTCTCTCCTGTATTCCTCTCTTTCCGTTTCTACTCAGAGCTGTGCGCGCACGTGTATGCATGCAGATGTATATGTACAAACAGAGCAAATATATATGTTTTATTAAGAAGCTCGCTACACAACCGTGAAAATCATGTGTTCTCGGGTTCAGTACCACTGCATGGCACACGATATTTTAGTATAGCCTCGGGTTGACCAATAACTTGTGAA
>NC_142928.1:30947132-30964632 GCF_046866305.1 Octopus bimaculoides
CTTTCCTACATGCCATGTAGGAAAGCACAGTCCAATGGATGGTGTGACAATAGAACCCTAATCCTTTACGATGGTAAAGGAACTAAAAGTAAGTATTGATATAGAAGTAAAAATTTGTAAAGAGGAGGAAAAGTACTGCAAATATGGAATAGAAAATACAAAATAAAACGTAGAAGATAAATAGAGACAATAACAACATTAATACTAATAACAGCAACAACAACAACAACAACATCAACAACAATAACAACGACGACGATGATGATGATGGTGATGTTACTGCTGCAGCTGATGATGATGAAGAAAATAATGATAATAATAATAATAATAATAATAATAATAATAATAATAATAATAATAATAATAATAACAACAATGATAATACTAGGAAATGATACTGATGGCGAAAAAAGTAGTAAGATAAGGTGAAGGTTGTTATTGTTGGTATAAATATGTATTGATATTGGAAAAAGAAAGATAAAAATAATTCTAGCTTCTTGAAGTATGGACTGTGTAGGCAAGAGGAAAGAATATATATATATATCGTATTATATATATTGTATATAATATATATATATATCGTATTATATATATTGTATATTATATATATTATATCATTCATATATATATATATATATATATATATATATATATATATATATATATATATCATATATATATATATATATATATATATATATATATATATATATATATATATATATATATATATATATATATATAATATAGGTGTATGCAAATATATAGCTATATACCTCTCCCTGCTAAAACATTGGAAATGCCAGAAGAATAAACATAACATTATCGCTACGAACGATCTTAACTATGGCAAACAACTTTTTTTTTTTTCCTGAATAATCATCTCGTCTCTTTCGCCTTCTCCCACTATTTGCCTTTTTAAAGAATACCACACCTGTCTTTCATTGTGTTCTCGTATACATTCCCAGTCACATGCACACAAACGCAAACACACTCATAGATAATACGTTTATCATATATACAGCATATATAGATATATTATACGTGTTTACATGTATACGTATTTATATACTGATGCAAAGACGCTGACGTATACATTTACAAATACATATTCACGCAAACAAACGCTCTCATACATGTATATATGGTGAACAGGGTTCCTTTTAGACACATTGAAAACTCTGTTTGAGTTTTATCGTTTTCATCTCAATGTTTTCATATTTTCGTATGAGCTCCTTGCTGTTTGTTTGGTGGAGTAATATTTCTAAATTCAACATTAACGTACCTAGATCTTGGTTAGTCTCACCTTCTAGACGAAGTGATGTTAGTCTCTTTATAATATGGATGGTTAATTTCATTGATATAGATATTACCATCGTAATTTGTTTTTTAACCGTTAGATTTATACGTCATCCATCATGTTCATTTTGTTTTGAGAACTCATGTTTCCCCAGTCTTTTTACTTATCTAAACTGCAATTTATATAGACAAAAAATGTATTATGAATTGGTTTGGCGCTTAGGGTTCACGTTCGTGACGTTATACATGAATATGATAAAAAGCAAAGTGGTACCAAGATACAAAAATAAGATGTACACCAGATACGTGGACGGAGTTCTTAAAAGTGGTCCTACGTATAACCATGATGGTTGGGGAAAGGCTCATCTGTCAATTTAAGGAAATTTTCATGTTGATGGATTAAGGTAAGAAGAACCGGCAAGTACACTGAGACTTTTTAATGGGAATATTCTGGAAGTGACTTTGTGCCCCTAAAATATCTAAAACATATTACCAAATAAACCATCAATACTTACAGTTAAGATATATATATAAAGAATCATGTTTACTAATTCAAATCAGTAAAACTAGAAGAGTGACATACGAGGCAGAGGTCAACTCTTCTTAAATAAAGGGGAGAAATTGGACCAAATGATGTCTAAAGTTACGTTATACAAATCTAAGTATAAAAGAACAAGACCGGCAACAAAGTTATCAAAATAGATATGGTAACAGAAAGACAACATACATTAATGGAAGAACATGATTCTATTTGAATGTGGCAGGACTGGTATATTATTTAACTTCAAAGTCATAAGTCCATTTAAATAATCATTTAAAATATTCCGGTCTATGGTGTCACTTTTAAAATGTACTGTTAAAATTATGGTCCAGCCAGAAGTATCTACTTAGATTTGGCCCCATCCACAAAATCACTAGAAGCATCTATTTCTCAAATCGTATAAACGATAAGGACAAAACTCAGAACGCAATGAGCTGGAAGAAAAAAGAAATGTCACTAAGCGTTTGGTTCGACGCACTAATGAGTCTGCCAACTCACTGACTTATACCAAACAACAACAGCAAAGATGGTTTCCAATAAAAGCAAAAGGTCCCACATATTGAATCAGAGAACAGTAATTTAGATGAAACCCCGTATATGGCTGGTATATTATTTTTTCGACCAAGGAAGAATGAAAAGCAAGCTAGACACTGGTGGGATTTGAACTTAGAATATGAAGGGATTTAACTTGGTACGAAAAGGTATTTGTCTGTTACTTTAACGGTTCTACCAATCTCAACAACAAAAATTGTTTATAACATAGATACCAGGCCTGAGATTTGGGGAAGGAGGTTGGTCGATGCCATCCATCTCAGTACTTCATTGGTGCTTTATTTTATTGAGTCCGAAAGGATGAAAGGCGAAGTTGCTACCGGTATGATTTTGAACTTCGAATGTAAAGAGCTGTAACTAAAAACTGCAAAACATTTTGTTCGACGCTTTTACAATTTTGCCAATCCATTGTTCAGTCCTAGCTACACTTATGAACATGAGCCAATAAGCAAGATTCTGTTTATTCCTCCAACCTGCTAGAAATAGTAACCAAATCTTTCTCAATTCCACTCTATATAGTGTGGTGCGCATAAGCAAAAGGAGGTTAGCCACAGGTAAAATGTCTTTAACCATAGTCTTGCTACTTCAGGGTTGATCCAGGATTTGATAACCACAAAAATATCAGTAAGTGAACAAACATAGAAGCCTCTACGTGATTGTTCGACTAGCTAGAAATGAGAGTCAAATTCTCTCCATTTGAAAAGAAAAAGAAAAAAAGAAGGAAATATTAGATAATGCCATACATTGTAAAAAAAATTCTGCATGGTCATCGCTGGAATGCCTTCGATCATAGATCACCATCAAAACTGGTCTGGGTCTAAACAGCAACAAAAACCTCAGTAACACACAGAAGCACAGTGACGTTAAAAATAGCAAAGCTTTGAAGAATGATATCGACGACGACGACAACAACAACAACAACAACAACAACAACAGCAACAACAACAACAACAACAACAACAACAGCAGCAGCAACAACAACAACAACAACAACAACAACAACAACAACAACAACAACAACAACAACAGCAACAACAACAGTAGCAATAAAGACAATGACCACGTCAACGGCAAATACAATAATGCAAAAGCGGCTTAAGTAAGAGCCCCTGGAAGTCCTAAATTTATCATCATTATCAACAACAACAACAACAACAGCAACAACGACAGCAATAACAACTACAACAGCAATGATGATAGTAACGCCTGTAGCAATAATAACAACAGTACTAGCAATAACAAGAAGAACAACAACAGTTGTAGAAACACATTTAAAAAGAAGTAACATAGGTCCTTCCCTAGCCATAAGATCATTAGATTGGTTTCCTGGATTCTGTGACCTGCATATTCCTCACCCCGGACGGGACGCTGGTCGGTTGCAGGTTTATGCATTTTGTTTGATGAGTCGATTGGAACAACATGTAGGGAATCGTTTTACTTAACCCTTCGTTAGTCACCTGATCTTTCCGAACATGGTTAGTCACAAGGGGTGCTTACACACCCCAATACAAAAAAGATCTATAGTTTTAGTATTATGTAAAATATTCTCATTCTGTTGGTTCAGGATATATCTACAATCATTGCTGAGAAGTTTGAAATCTTTGTAGCTGATTGATATTAAGGTAAAACAATATAATAAAATAAATTATAAAATTAAGGAAAAACTAAAAAATCTTAGATTTAGATCACTTATTTTGAAAATACCCACAAAATACTCCATTTTGTGGAATTTAAAAAAAATATCTGTGATGAGTAATAACATTAAAAAAATTACATAAGAGGCAGTCTCCGTTACAATATGCATTAAATTAAAACTTGAACTAAAGATATAATTATTAAATTAATAATTATAAATCATCAACACATATCTGCGTTAGTCACGTTGGGTGACTAGACAAAAACGACGTCTACCTCCCACGACAAATGAGCAACGACTGGGTCACATCACCTGCAACGCACCCTCACTGAGTCAGGAGAGTAGAGGAAGGGAGCAAAAAAAAAAAAAATGGCCAAATAGAAATTCGGAGTATTTAAAAAAAAATTGGCGTGACAACACATTCCATGTGACTAACGAAGGGTTAAGAACAAACACATTGCTCAGTCCAAGAATCGAAACCACGATCGTACTATAATGAGAGCAAAATCCTAAGTACTAAGCCATGCGCCTCCACACTAAAAGAACGAGTATAAAGAAAAATGGAGTCTCCCTGATTTGGTGTCATGTCAGCATCCATTCTAAAATAAATAAATGAATATAAAAAAAAATCATGCATTCACACACATGTATACTTAGAGATCAAAAAGAAAAAGAATTTTTTTTAACGGAAAAGAAATGAAGAAAAATATTAAATAAAAGTTCAGCAAACAATGGTGGAAGATTTGAAAAAAAGAATATTTAAAGGAAAAGAAGAAGGTAAAAAAGAAAAAAGAGAGAAGAAAGAAGGAAACGAAGGGAAATGGCACGGTAAGAAAAACAACACTGGGAGAGATTTTAAAAGAAGGAAAATAAATAACCAAGAAACTCTAGATATTGAAAAAAGATTTTAAAAATATATTGAAAGAACGATATAAATAGTAAAAATAAAACAAGAGTATGACCACCTCGAAAAGGAACTTGAACCAGTTATAAAACGACTCATAACCAATCCCAGACAAACATCAAATCATCTACAGACTAACCTAAACCATCCCTATACTATTGCAAAACCAACACCACACTATGTTGAAACCAATCTAGGCACCAAATACAAACCAACCCAAACTAACTCCGAACATCGCCTGACAGCCGTAACTTAGCGGTTCGGTAAAAGAACCGAGAGAATTAGTACCAGGCTTTAAAAAAAAACAAAAACAAATCCTAGAGTAGATTCGTTTGAGTAAAACCTTTGAAGGTGGTACCCCAGCATAGCTGCTGTCAAGCGACTGAAACAAGTAAAATATATCACCACTAGGCATCATTGGTGCTTTTAGCAGAGTCCCTTCTGTTGCAAGTCTTCGGATTAGGTTTCTGGTTTGAGTATACCTTCTTCCCTCAACTTTTTCCCACCTGTTTCGGAGGTTTAACATGGAATCATAGGTATTGCATTCTCTCTTGACTAAATCAGCACTGAAACAATCCCAAACTAATTCCAGATTACATTATTTACATTTGACGGATATTTGTCCTCATCTTTTTTGTTGTTAACACGACGTTTCGGCTTCATCAGTTGTCTTCGGGAAATTTCGAACTTGGGTTCTCATTCCTAAGGTATTTTTTGATGTTGCCTGGAATCGAACTCGGAATCTTGGGGGTAGTAGCCTGCGATCTTAACCACTACGCCATATGCCCGCAGGCAATTTTGGAGTGGATTTTAGGGCTTATAAATTTAATATTTTCCTATCCTTCCTTAATACCGGTTCCCATATGCTACTCATATCTGCAGTCGGTCTGCTTAGGAGGTTGTTGTGTCCTAACATATGTGTTGCTTCTTGTAGTTTTTGTATTTTCCATTTATGCTCTCTATCATTATATATCAGCCGAAACGTTGTGTTAACAACTAACAAGATAAGGACAAATATCCGTCAAATGTAAATAATGTACATAATTCCTCATCTCTTAAATATAGAACTGTAACTCCAGCTTACCTAAAAGCAACACCTAAACAATTCTTAAACGGTTCCTAAACAATCCGTAGGAGTAGGAGTGGCTGTGTGGTAAGTAGCTTGCTTACCAACCACATGGTTCCGGGTTCAGTCCCACAGCGTGGAACCTTGAGCAAGTGTCTTCTACTATAGCCTCAGGCCGACCAAAGCCTTGTTAGTGGATTTGGTAGACGGAAACTGAAAGAAGCCCGTCGTGTACATGTATATGTATATATGTATGCGTGTGTGTATGTGTTTGTCTGTCTGTGTTTGTCCCCCCAACATCGCTTGACAACCGATGCTGGTGTGTTTACGTCTCCGTAACTTAGCGACTCGGCAAAAGAGACCGATAAAATAAGTACAAGGCTTGCAAAGAATAAGTCCTGGGGTCGATTTGCTCGACTAAAGGTGATGCTCCAGCATGGCCACAGTCAAATGACTGAAACAAGTAAAAGAGTAAAAGAGTTATCCTTAAACTAACCTCTAACAATCTTCAAACTACCTCCAAACCATCTCGAAACCACCCCAAACCATCTCGAAACCACTTTTAATCATCTCCAAGCCATTTCCAAACGACCTTCGAACCATTTCCAAACCACCTACAAACCATCTCCGAACCAGCTCCAAACTAATTCCAAACCAATCTAAGTCAAATCTTAATCAACCTACGGTATCAGCAAATCAACCTTCAACCAATTCTACATAAACCCAGGCAAAAATCGAACACCAAGCCAGCCTCAACCAACCAAACTATTCCTAAACAATCCTTAAAACTAACTGTAAACCAACCATAAATAATTTGAAGCCAACCAAAAAATATTTTTTTAAATCTCCACAAAATGCAAAACGAATGAAAAAGAAAACAAACAAATAAAATCCATCATACCCCCTTCAACCATAACTATATATTTTTTGATAAAAGCTTCAAAAGATTAACAGAAAATAGAACTAATGGCATGTTTTGTGAAGTTTCTTTGAATGTTAAAGGTGGAATGGGGAAATTCACACACACACACATACACACACACACACACACACACACACACAAACACACGCACACACACACACATACACACACACAACTCGCGCACGCATATGTATATAAGATATAGAGTTGAAATAGCGCGCAGCAAAAATAAAATATGAATACCCCCCTATAGAAACTTAAGTAAACAATAAAAGCAAAAAAGGAATAACGAACCAACTATTCCAGTGGGTTTATTCTCATTCTTCCTTGATACTTGCTGCTATTGTTGTTGTTGTTGTTCTCTGTTTTCATTTATTTATTTATTTATTTATTGTGGGTTTTCGAAAATTCAGCAGAAATTAGATGCTCTTCATTTTTTGAGTTTATGTATTTTTATGGATTTTTAAAAATATATATGTCTGTCTGTCTATCTATCTATCTATCTATCTATCTATCTATCTATCTATCTATCTATCTATCTATCTATCTATCTATCTATCTATCTATGTCTGCCTATCTCCTATCTTTCTCTACCTCTCTCTACATAGATATATTCGCGTACACACACACATGAATATATAATGTTTAAAGAAATGTGTATAAGACACCCAAATATATATTTATATAGACACTCAGAGACTCACGTATATTAATGCAATTTCTAACCTTTTTTCTTTATATCTTGTATTTATTCATTTATTTATTTATTTATTTATTTATTTATTTATTTAAATGAAAACAGCTTTGAGCTATGCAATTATTTTCAGTTGAAACTAGACTAATGCTCTGATGAAAAATGTTTGGAAGCATTTATTACTATTACTACTATTATTATTATTGATATTATGTTAGACATAATCAATATGATTATTATTATTATTATTATCATCATCATCATCATCATCATTATTATTATTATTATTATTATTATTATGATTATTATTATCATTATTATTATTATTATTATTATTAATTTCTGATGTAATTGTTTTTTGTTTGAAATATCTCCTGCGGTTAACTCAAAACAAGAAGAATATTAACAAAAACGTTACAAGGAAGAAAAAAACCAATTCCAAATTGTATCCCCACTCCCATCACTTCACTCCCATCTCACCCTTCTCTGAAATATCTCCCTCTAAACCATACGATGAACAGTGAGGGATACTTATATTTTTAATCTATCTCACTGTACTAAAAAATCTACCCTATTCTTTAAAATTAAAAATATTTCAGTGTATTTGAAAATAAGAAAAAAAATTATTATGAATGCGGGCATAAAGAGTGAGATTTCTTCCTCATTTGGAATGAGCTTTCAAAGGGATTTTTTCTCTTTACTAGAAGAGGAAGTCGTAAACTACCAATATCATTTTAGCAAGAAAGACATGTTAGGGATTCTTGAAAATTTCTCCAAATGATGAAGGATAACTGGCGATGGGACAAATTTAACCACAGGACGAAGCATAGAAAATATCTTATGTCAGTAATTTTAATTTCCAGTAATAAATTGGTACATTTTATGGTGAAATATCGTATCAGCTATGTCGACCATTTATCATAGAAAGTGAATGAAATAAATTAAGACATAAACATACTCTATGGCTTTATTTATTTAACTTGTATAAACAGTACATTTAGAAGAGGCGCCAAATATTTTAACTTCATTTATAGTTTATCTTGTAGAAGCCAAGATGAAAAACAGGAAAATAAAAGTGGAGGAAGAAGGGAAATGCCATAAAAATGCTATAGTATTAACAACAGAGCATATAAAATGAAATTTCGACAGAATTCTTCTTGCCTACCGCGATAGGATGTTGTGCACTGGCAGAGTCATATTTTCAAGGAACGCTTGTTAAGGAATTATCTTCTTAAGGCGGTTCTTCAAACAAAGAAGATTTTATGGCAATGCGACAATTTTAACGACAGCACGAAGTCCGGACAATATATAATGTTCTGTAATTTCAAATTTTAACTATCTATAACGTGTTTTATGTCAAAATATTAGCTATATAGACAATTTATTAGGGGCAATGAGGAAAAAGAGATTGTTTCATACATATATTGTATGCCTTAATCCATTTAGTGCATACGCAGACACACACACACACACACACACACACACACACACACACACACACACAGATATAAATATATATGTGAAGATGAAGATAAAATTGATGGGCAGGTGGTTGTTAATGGCATCAAAGTGTGTATAAATAAGTCTTACAAATAAGTATAGAAATATGCAGAAAGCTAGATGATTGTTCTTAGTCGTTCTTTAGAGATAGATGTGCTAGAAATTCATCCGCGAAAATCACGGGGAAAAGAGAAGAAAGCTAGAGGTAGTCCTCTACAGCTGTTTCTCGGATTCAGTGATTGATGGTTGTTGCAGTGTGAATTGTGTCTACATGTATTTGCATTAAACTGTTAGCAAAGGAATATGAAATTTAAACACTAATTGCGATGCCACTTAACCCATCCTTAGAGTGCAGTTGTTCTAGAGATCTAGGATACGCTCCCTTTACATAAAAATACAACTCCACTACAGTAGAGGAAAAGAAAGTGGGGAAAGATAAGTCACTGGATGGGTATTAAAGTCATGAAAAGACATAAAAATAAAAATGTGACCGAAATAATAAAAGTGAGGAGTGACATAGAGGAGCGAGAAAATGTAAGACGAAAAGAGAAGAGAAATAGAAAGAATAATTACAATGTAGACTATATATATTTTCACCCGAAACATTTGTTCATTTGTTACTTAATTTTTGCAGTTGCATTCTCGTTCAGGTGGCTGATTAAAGTCATATAAGTACTCCTTCATTCATGATACAGAAGAGACCTCAATATTCTATTGATTGAAACAGACAAGGTGATTCTCTTGCAAAGTCTAGTAAAGCTTCCACAGAAATGAAGCAATTTTCATACAAAGTAGGCAATATTGTTGGGCTTACTGTCGAAAATCTTGTACACAATATTAACAAAATTAACAGAAATTATCAAAAAATATATTTCGACAAGCCATAACCACTCCCTGGATAAAATGTCACCTCTGAGCAAAATTAATGTGAAACAAATTTTTAATGATATCTTTATTTTTTAGATGTCATTGTTTCAGTCGCTGGATTGTGGCAATACTGGAGAACCGCTTTGATGGGTTTAGTCGAGCCAATCGACTCCAGCATTTATTTTTAAAGCCTGATACTTATTCTGTCGGTCTTTTTTGCCGAACCTTTAAGATACGGGTCATTAACAAACCAACAGATTCAAGCAGTAGTAGTTGACAAATACAAACACAAGGACACATACACGTGCATACTCAGTTGCAGTCTCTCAAATCAGCTCACAGTCTTTGGCTTGCCCGCGGCTGTAGTAGAAAAATACTTACCCAGGGAGCCACGTAATGGGACTTGAATCCAGAATCATGCTATCGGGAAGCGAACATTTTACCATACAGCCACGCCTATGCCTAATGTATATTTCTGCTAAATATATTTCTTCCTACTTAATATGTTTTTGGAATGTCTGCTAATTTTGGTAATTTTGTCTACATGATATCCGACTCCAAGGTGTGATGCTTCCCTGTATGAAAAATGTTTAAATAAAGGTGTGATGACTCCCAGCATCCTTAGTCAGAGCAATAGTAGGACACCTACATCATCTTGGACAAAAGAACATAAACTAAATCAATGTGCTCTCTGAATAAATAAATAAACACGAAATTTTAGAACTTGTTTGTGGTTCAGCCGAATAAACGTAATTCATAAACTGTATCGTGTATTGAGTACTTTTTCTCTTGTTTGTTGCAGAAGTGGCTGTGTGGTAAATAGCTTACTTACGAACCACATGGTTCCGGGTTCAGTCCCACTGCGTGGCACCTTGGGCAAGTGTCTTCTACTATAGTCTCGAGCCGACCAAAGCCTTGTAAGTGGATTTGGTAGACGGAAACTGAAAGAAGCCCGTCGTATATATTTATATATATATATGTATGCGTGTTTGTGTGTCTGTGTTTATCCCTCCCCCATCGCTTGGCAACCGATGCTGGTGTGTTTACGTACCAGTAACTTAGCGGTTCGGCAAAAAAAGACCGATAGAATAAGTACTAGGTTTCCAAAGAATAAGTCCTGGGGTCGATTTGCTCGACTAAAAGCAGTGCTCTAGCATATATATATATAGATGTATATACATAGATACATACATATATATGTATATATATATATATATATATATATATATATATATATATATATATATATATATATATATATATATATATATATATATATATGCATACATACATATACATATGTATTTATGTACACACACACACACTCACGCATGTATATATATGTGTGTGTATTTAAATACGAATTAGTGCGTACATCTAAACCTTCTTATATCAATAACTGCAATTGTTAAAGTGCAACAGACATTGCTCCTTAAATTGTATCTGTTCAAAAGTAAAATCGAATTTCCAACCTCATACTGGTTTTCGTCTTTCCTTGTAGGGTTGCTCATGCTGGGAATTGATTTAGAAACGCGGTTTAAGTTCCTTTTGTTAAACACATCACAGTATTTGACAGGAAATAACACAGAGTTTTGGGTACTTGTAAATTTAGCAATAAAATAAATGACAAAATATGAACATTTTTTGGTTGTTAGTTATTTTTTCATTTGTATATTTTATAAATATATTTTTTTATCTATTTATGTCTGTCTGTTTCTTTCTTTATTTCTTTCTTTCTTTCTTTCTTTCTTTCTTTCTTTCTTTCTTTCTCTCTCTCTCTCTCTCTCTCTCTCTCTATCTGTCTGTTTGTCTGTCTGTCTGCCTGCCTGCCTGTCTGCCTGTCTATGTGTCTGGGTATGTATGTATTCATGTATCTATCAGTCTGTGTGTGTGTCTGTCTCTATCTGCTTGTCCGTCTATCTGTCTGTCTGCCTGTCTGTCTACCTATCTCTCTGTTTGTCCGCCTCCTCTATCTGTTGCTTCTCTCTCTCTCTCTCTCTCTCTCTCTCTCTCTCTCTGTCTCTCTCTCTCTCTCTCTCTCTCTCTCTCTATCTATCTATCTATCTATCTATCTGCCTGTCTGACTCTCTGTCTCTCTGTCTATCCGTCTGCCTATCTATCTGCCTGTCTGCCTGTCTGCCTTGTTATATTTATGATAACTCGCATATCGATATCAGGTGCTCAATGATATCCTCATTTTCAAATATTATCTCCATGGGCCGCATCCGCAGATCTGTTCCAGCTTCGAGATTTAATCATGAAGAAACTCGCAGTTAATACGAATGTCACATTACTTGCACCTATAAAAGTGATAGCTTGCGTCTATCGTTGGCGATTTTTTTCCGCTGTCTTCCTTTTCTCTTGGACTTTCCTCTGTTTCCTGTTTCTGGAGAAGAGTTTTGCTCGAAACGTAAAACCACCATTCTTTCCTTCCCTGAGCGACTGCTAATACTTTGCATGTGCCACATCTTCACGTTGATGTTTTTTCTTATTAAAAAAAAAATTACTATATATATATATATATATATATATATATATATATATATATATATATATATATACATATATAAATATATATATATAGATATATGTATGTATGTATGTACGTATGTATGTGTGTATGTATGTGTGTATGTATGTATGTATGAATATATGTATATATATATATATATATATATATATATATATATATATATATATATATATATAAGTCGTGTATTGTCCTTGCCTTCGAAACGTAGAGTAGATGGAACAGGGACAACTGACGAAGGGATATACTCTTTATGTTTCATGTCTCGTTTCTCTGTTTGTTTTTTTTCGTTGTTCGAAAAAAGTTCGTTTTCTGTTTTCGTTTTTATATTTTCGTTTCTCATTGTGTACCCATATATGCATGTATGTACCCATATATGCATGTATGTATACATATAGATGTAGGTATGTACATATATGTATGGATATATGCATATATCTATATATTATATATATCATTATATATATACATATATTTACATGCAGTTAGATATATGTCCGGTCATATACGATTTTCAATGATTTCGCATCCATAGAACACTTAGCTTTATAATAGATGACTCCCCAAACTTTAATGGCAGAGGGCATATAACCTCTCTTCAAGCTGGAGGTGGAAAACCGTTACAGTCAGTTAATTTGTAAACAAAGAATAATATACACTCTTTGACACTTATTTTATCGACGCCGAAAGGATGAAAGGTAAAGTCCACCACGGTGGAATTTGACCTCTGAACGTGAAGACGGACGAAATGCCGTTAAGAATTTTGCTCAGCGTGGTAACAATTCTGCCAACTCGCTGCTTTACTCTTGTTCTTTATATTATCAATGTTATCATAAGCTTAAGTTTAATACTGCCAAAAATTCGCACGTAACTAGTTAGATTAGCCGTCTTCGTAGTCACTGCATATTAGTTTTTGGCCTGATGCACTATGTTCTGTTGCATGAGAAGATTTTTCTTACGAAGATTTTGGGCGCTGAAGCTATAATCTCTTTGACTGGAAGCCAACGGGGGGGGGGGGGGGGCTTGAACTTAGTGTTTTTCAGAATGAAGAAAAATATGTGAAAATAAAAAAAAGATTTATTTAGACCAAGCTAACAGAGATATAAGTTATTTTCCTGGCACCATAAAGACCGAATAAAAATAATTCTTTTTACTATAGGCATAAAGGCCTGAAATTTTGGGGAAGAGGGAAGATTGAAAGGTAAAGTCGACTTCGTCAGAATTTGAACTCAAAACGTAAAACCCGAAGAAATTCCGGAAAAAAGTTTGTCCAGAGTGCTAACGATTGAACCCGCTCGCTGCCTTAAGAACAAATGATAATAATAATGAAAGATTGCCGCCTCAACCACCACCACCACCACCACTACCAGCAACAACTTTAGTAACAGTCTTCCATCTGGGTTTCGAAACCGCAACTCCAAATCACCATACAATAACACCATACAAACGCCAGTTGCCGATTTAACTTATCTCTAGACCAATGAAATTTTACAAACACCAGTTGCTGACGTCACCTTACTCTAGAGCAATCAAAACCGAACTTCAGCAAATACAATAAAATGACCCTTTAAGAAAATCAATCAACCGGAACGACTCATGACCGTTCCCCACAGGGAAGCCAACCAGGCAGACCGATAAACTAGACCACCGGAAAAACAAGACGTCACCAGTATTTTAACGAATCAAAAATCAGATCCGCTCGCGGAAAAAATTATAAATACACCGGATTCAAAAACTCACCGCTAGAAGCGAAGTTCCTACACACGACGGAAAGAGGATCAGAGAAATTGTAAACCAAATCTCTTTTTCTACTACCTTCATTTCTCCCTTGTTTCTTTCTCTCTTGACTCAGTATGGCTGAAATTTTGATAATATTCATTCCTTGTCGATCACTACTAACACCGATAAGCTGTGTACATTCAAACAAACTGATGCACAGTTTTAATATTACTGACTGTTATGAACATTTAAATTTGTCAGCATCGAAATTTTTGAACGTTTTTTTATAATTCATAATTCTAAATTTGTCTGTTATGAACATTTTAAATTGCGAACATTGAAACTTTTGAAGATGTTTTTCTAAAATCATAATTCTAAATTCTTACCATTGATAAACAAAAAATATTGTGGAAACTAGTTTGGTATATATATATATATATGAATAAATTTATTTTAGACAATTACAAATTTTTCAAATTTAGGTACATTTTCAACAACAAATGTGCCTATATATATATGTTTGTTTTTTGAAGCGGTGAAATGTATGGTAGAACAAGTAGAAAGATAAATTTTATTCAACGCATAGATACTGAACAGTATAGATATAAAGGATAAAATCCATTTTTTTTAAAGCAGAAAAAAGGATTTTATCCTTTATATCTATACTGTTCAGTATCTATGCGTTGAATATATATATATATATATATATATATATATATATATATATATATATATATATATATATATATATATATATATATATATATGTATATATATATATATATATATATATATATATATATATATATATGTATGGGAGAATTCACGAAAAAACAACAGACGAAAACAGGTGGTGTAAACAACAAATGGATGTATTAGTATAACGCTCGGGAATAGAGAAAGTCTTTAACGTTTCGAGCCTACGCTCTTCAACAGAAAGGAACACAGAAAGAAACAAGGAGAGAAAAAAATATATATGTGCAGTGGTCAGCGATCTATCATGGTGAATGCCAGACAGAAGGATCATACATACTCTTTTACTCTTTTACTTGTTTCAGTCATTTGACTGCGGCCATGCCTAGTACTTATTCTAAGCCTAGTACTTATTCTATCGGTCTCTTTTGCCGAACCGCTAAGTGACGGAGACATAAACACACCAGCACCGGTTGTCAAGCAATGCTAGGAGGACAAACACAGACACACAAACACACACACACACGCATATATATATTCATATATACGACGGGCTTCTTTCAGTTTCCGTCTACCAAATCCACTCACAAGGTTTTGGTCGGCCCGAGGCTATAGTAGAAGACACTTGCCCAAGGTGCCACACAGTGGGACTGAACCCAGAACCATGTGGTTGGTAAGCAAGCTACTTACCACACAGCCACTCCTGCGCCTATACATATACATATTTAGGTATTCTTTTTTTATTCTTTTATTGTTTTAGTCATTTGTCTGCGGCCATGCTGGAGCACAGCCTTATAGGGTTTTTTAGTCGGAGAAATCGACCCTTGGACTTATTCTTTGTAAGCCTAGTATTTATTCTATCGTTCTCTTTTGCCGAACCGCTAAATAACGGGGACGTAAGCACACCAACATTGGTTGTCAAGCTTTGGTGGTAGGAATATACACAAACACAAAGATACGCACACGTAAATAATGTAGTTCCTTTATACTTTTATTTTTCAAAATTAAGATAACGTTCTTTTTTAATCTAAAATATACTCTCCTTCATTTTCTACAATGCTCTTCCATCTACCTTGTAAACTTGCAAGGCCCCTCTTCCAAAATTCTTGTCCAGTACTGTTCTGACCTCGTCTACACAATTCATATTTCATTTCTGTCCAAATGATTTTGAAGACTGCGCAATAAATGATAATCAGATGAAGCAAGGTCCGGCGAATATGGTGGGTTTGGCATCGTTTCCTATTCAAACTGCTACAGCCTTTGGAATGTCATCTTCGCTGTATATGTCCGAGGATTATCCTGATGGAAGAACACCTTTCGCCTTGAAACCAAAGATGGTCGTTTTTCTTCTAGCGCTGACTTAAGCCGCTCAGGCTACTCGCAGTAGATCTCCTTCATTATCGTTTTAAAAGTTCAAAGAGGACTAAACCTTTCATATCCCACCAAACAGATAACAACACCTGACGTGGGTGAAGACTTTCTTTAGCCTGGGTTGTCGCTGTTTCTCCTTTCTCTACCCACTGTCTTCGGTGTTTAACATTTTTATAGAGAACACATTTCTCGTTACCAGTCACTATTCGGTCCAAAAAAGGGTCATTCGTGAGAGATGACAGTAAGGAAGAGCACAGATTCACTCTCTGCTTGCGATTAGACTCGAAAAGTCTGTGAGGAACCCACTGACCAAATTCACTGACTTTTCGGATGGCAGGCTGGTGTCGGTGAATGGTTGAATAACCAAATCCAAGCTTTTCTGCTAGTTCCTCAAAAGTTACGATGGAATTTTGTTCCTCCAGGGTTTGCAGGACGTCCTCGTCGAGCTCTACAGATATTCCAGGACGAAGCTCGTCTTGTAGGCTGTAGTTTCCGGCTCGGAATTTCTGGAGCTACCGTTGATACTGGCTTATGCTTATTGTCCGATCCCCTTATAAGATTTTTGGATAATTTTTCGAATTTTAGAAGTTGGCATTTTTATTGCCTGCGCAGTGGATCTGAAAAAATTAGGATGTATAAACGGGAGGCATGGAATTGATTGCCTCGTGTTTATATATTTTAGTCATGGGTTTACCTATTGATAAAGACTTCACCTAGCAAATTATTTTAAATTGCTAAAATAAATCAGAAACCAATTTGGTCCAGGAGAAGAGATGGTAACAGTTTTTACTTTTCAATATATAAAAAGTAACAATCCGTAACATAAATTTTTATTTTTCAAAACGAAACAAAACAGTAAGAGGGAAAATAATGTTTATTTTTGTATACTTCCACTTCACTTATATTTGAAAATTCTCCTCCTACTTTTTTGAATTGCAAAATCTTTGATCAGATCCTCAAAATTAATCTTAGGTAGCAGATCTGCATCTATACTTAGTAGAGATAAAGGTATCCTGAATATTATTTTAGTATGTTTAAAGTGATTTCTTTTGTGCCGTAAACCATTTACCATTTCTGTGGTGCCCCCACCTTATTTGATGCCCTAAGCACGAACTTATTTTGCCTTTGGTTTATCTAGTGCTGTTAGTAGCTAATATATATATATACTGTGTGTAATCAAGTATGAGTTAACAATACTCTCATACC
>NC_142928.1:30969632-30972132 GCF_046866305.1 Octopus bimaculoides
CAGTAAATTGGGTCATTGGGTTCCTCACAAACTTTCCCAGTCTAATCGTAAGCAAAGAATGAATGTGTGCCATTCTTTACCTTCACGTCTCACGAATAACCCTTTTTGGGACCGAATAGTGATTGGTAACGAGAAATGTGTTCTCTATAAAAATTTCAAGCGCCGAAGACAGTGGGTTGGGAAAAGAGAAACACCGGCACCCCAGGCTAAGGAAGGTCTTCCTCCACGCGAAGTGTTGTTATCTGTTTGGTGGGATATGAAAGGTTTAGTCCACTTTGAACTTTTAAAACCAAACCAAATGATAACGAAGGAGATCTACTGCGAATAGCTTGAGCGGCTTAAGTCAATGCAAGAAGAAAAACGACCATCTTTGGTTTCAAGACCAAAGGTGTTGATCATCAAGATGACATTCCAAATGCTGAGGCAGTTTTAATAGGAAGCGATGCCCCACGTACCATATTCGCCGAACATTGCCCCTCTGATCATCGTTTATTCCGCAGTCTTGAAAATGATTTGGGCGGAAAAAATATGAATTCTGTAGACGAGGTCAGAACAGAACTGGAGGAGTATTTTTCGTCACGGACAAATGAATTTCGAACGAGGAGCCTTGCAAGTCTACCAGATAGATAGAAGAGCATTGTAGAAAATGAGGGGGAGTATATTTTAGATTAAAAAAGAACTTTATCTTCATTTTGAAAAATGAAAGAATTATTAAAAACCGCATTATTCATGGGATGACCCAATATATATATATATATATATATATATATATATATATATATAAACATATATATGTGTGTGTGTGTATATGTATATATGTATATATATATGTGTATATATATATGTGTATATATGTGTATATATGTGTATATATATATGTGTATATATATATGTGTATATATGTGTGTATATATATGTATATATATATATATATATATATATATATATATATATATATATATATATATATACGTGCAAAACAACAGAAAGCAAAAAGTGGAGACTTTCATATGCTGAATTTTAAGTATAAATACATAGATATTTATATTAAGAGGTACAACTTACACAGAGTACATCGATAGAGAAAATGAAAGGGGAGTAAGACTGGTATTATAAGTCTAACAGCTGTTTCTGAGAGCTCGGAGATCCATCATAATGTTGGTAGATGTATGTAGTTCATCACCATATTCGGCTGTAATGGAAGCAATCGAGCCTCCGTCATCCGGGTAGAAATGACCTTACATTTCATATCATAATGCAGAGAAGTTCCCACTTTTTGTTTTCTCTCGTTTTACATGTATACATATATACAGACTTCGTATTTCATACCCAAACTGTTATATTTAATATATCTAATTTGTTTATCCGCATATTTACCTCCATGGCTGCTCAATTTGATCTCTCCTATAGCCATTCTTAACCACACGGAATTGAACGAAATTGTCGAAAGACGTAGCATGATCGAATAGTAAAAAATTTGCTTAAAACCACAAGATCACGAGTTCGATCCATCCCTCTGCCTGACATTTTCGGCAAGTGCCTTTCACCATATTCAGATTGACGCAAGCCTTGTGAATCAAACAGGGTAGAGAGAAACTGTATGGAAGCCTGACAGATGGATTGTATAGGCCTTCCTTTCGCACATTAGCGTCATGCACTAATTCTGCCAGAGAATGTTAAGGGTATACGTATCAGAAAAATACTCTGTAATATACATACGAACTCAATAAATAGACAATTCTGTCGATTGAGCAACTGAATGTTCATCGTCGACAGCGACGGAGTTCCTTTACTTTTCTTTCTTTTTTCCTACGGGATGTTGCAATGTTCATTCTGTTAATAAAGACCATCACAATAATAATTGAAGCAGCTTGGTCTCTAATCGGGTTTTGAAACCAGTTTACAAGATCACCCCATAATCGCTTCGTGTTCTTTCACTTGAAATGCTTGCTTTAACATTCTTAGCAGTCATCGACAAACAGACGAGCAAACAAACAAACAAACAAATAAATAAATAAATAAACTATGATGACGGTGATGATGGTAATAGAGAAACAACACACGTTTGTATTCTTTAAAATACAGAGAAGGGAAATTGTAGTAAAAGCTTTTATTGGATAATTTACGAAACTATCCGCAATTTTCCTTGGAAATCTGACGTCATGACCGTCTTGTTATTTCATTCAGATAATTGATAACAGTTTTCCCTTTGTGATATCTAAACACGAATTCACTAGTGTGTATATGACCTCCGAGACTTGCTTACCTCCCGCATTGTACGTTCGATATTATTCACCGTTAGCCGCCGGCAGCTACAAACTGGCCGCTGGGGTTCGTCCTTTTATCAGCGTCCTTGGAAGTCGCAGCTTCAAACAGTTATGGCCTTGTCTCCCGCAACTCTTCTAACGAATCATTTCTCCTCGGCTTGCGTGCAAAGCCCTCAGGATATACTGACGTTATTGTGGCTATCGTTGTTGCAGTTGTTTCTTGTTGTTGCTAA
>NC_142928.1:30977132-30979632 GCF_046866305.1 Octopus bimaculoides
TCGGCGGAATTTGAACTCAGAACACAAAGACAGAAGAAATGCCGCTAAGCATTTCGCCCAGCGTTCTAACGTTTCTGTCAGCACGCCGCCTTTGAGATATAAATATCTGGCGTGTTAAAAGTGTTTCATAGCTAGGAGTTTCTTGTTTGTTTGTGGTCGCTTGAAGAAAGTCTACGTACGTATCTCCATGCATATACGAGGTACATTCCAGACGGTTTCAGACTTTTTTTGAGAGACAGTTATATGTCCTCGATTCTCGTAGGCGCGTGGCTAAGTGGTTAGGGTATTCGACTCACGTTCGATTTATGGCGGTGTGATGTGTTCTTGAGCAAGACACTTTATTTTACCTTACTCCTGTCCACTCAGCTGGCAAAATTGACTTGTACCTGTAATTCAAATGGCCAGCCTTCTCACATTCTGTGTTATGCTGAATATCTCTGAGAACTACGTTAAGGGTACGCGTGTCTGTAGAGTGCTCAGCAACTTGCACGTTAATTTCACGTACAGGCTATTCCGTTGGTCGGCTCAACTGGAATCCTTGTCATCGTAATCGACAGAGTGCTAGTTGTTGTAAATTTAGTTTATCATTGTTATACATCTAATAAGCTGACCTGCCAACTTTGTTTTTCCAGATTCAAGGAGACCGCTGTAACTGCACTTTGAATGCATCCTACAAAACACTGCTTGTCACAGCCGATTAGATTGCAGAATGCAGTCGGGATGTGAAGACAATTTGTAAGTTCGTTGTGAAATAAAGTTGTGTGTTAAACTGGGCAAAAAGGCTACAAGAAATTACGAAATGCTCCAGACAGCTTATCCATTAACTTTTTTGCTTGTAAAAGAGGATCAAGGACGATAGAGAAGAGGTGAGAGATGATGCGAAGAGTAGGAGGGAGAGAGACTTCAGAATATCAGACCTGATTTAGAAAATTCGCTATTTTCTGGATGAAGAGTGTTGTGTGTCTATAAATACTATAAGCGTTCAGAGTTGAGTTGGTGTGGCAACTGTACACTTATTCAGGAAGATCTTAAAATGACTAAAATTTGTACAAAGTTCGTTTTCAGGGCACTTAGCGACGAGCATTCTGGTAACGATCTACTTGACAGCGATGGGCATTCAAACTGTTCGTCACCTTCCTTGCAGTCCAGACCTTGCTCTTTTTGATTTTTGATTGTTCTCTGAAGGAGGCTCTGACAAGGGCTCCAAACACAAACACCTTCAGAGGACATAAAGGAATTTAACGAGGCATTCATGAAGTAGGTGAAACGCTACAAGTGTATAGAAATCAGAGGGCTCTACTTTGAAGGAGATTTGAGTTTTGAACTTCTTTGAAATTAATAAATGTCTTTCCTGAAAAAGAGTTCTAGACTGCAAGATTAAGTTGCAGATATCATTAGGTAAGGGGGTAGATATCATTTGAAATAGCTGAAACGTTATTTTTTCCAATGTAAACACCCGTAAACACGATCTTTATAGGTGTTGAACAGTGCATGTTTGGAAAAGAGGATAAATAATTGTTCGTCTGTACAATGAGGGCAGAAGGATTTCCCTTTATCATAGGGAAATGATCTTGATAAAATTTTTCAGTCCAAATAAAATTGTTTATTAGTGTCTTTGAGATGCCAAATTAGTTTACTAAGACCTGTAGAATTACGTTTATGAATGTACCTAAATGTAGAAACTTGATTCGCGATAGAGAGGGGGAAGAGAAAGAGAGAAAGACTGAGAGAACGGGAGAGAGAGAAAGAAGGGAGAGTAAAAGACAACAACAAAATAAAATCACGAAAAAGACCTTACGAAAGGAAGTCACAACGAATGACATCAAAACAGCCCACGAGTACCAACACGGCAGAGCCACAACTCCAGGGACAAAGAAGTACAAGAGTAACACGCAGCATCCACCCCACCCCCATCACCACCATCACTGCGAACAACAACAATAACAACAACAAATAGAATGACAACAAATGAGATATTTGAGTTAAAGACGTTATAAAAGTGATACTTTAGCAGGAAGTGGTAACTGAAACAAGGAGCCAAATAGAAGAATGGAATCAGAACATATAAAGCTGATTCAAATTTGTGTTTGTTCCGTGATATAGTAGTGGTGGCATAATGAGATGTGGCGTTATACACGCGCTCATGCATACACACATGTATGTGTATGTATATACTTATGCACACATACAATCCATATGTATATATATATGTATAAGTATATATATATATATATAAGTACCAGTTGTTACTGGGGTCGATTATTACTGGGGCTGATCTAATCGACTAGCCCCACTCGCCCAAAAAGTTTGGGCCTTATGCCTAGAGTAGAAAAGGATATTTATATCTGTACGTTTTTATATACCGTTCATACGCATACTCTCACATTTTCTATCTCTGTTTTTCTCTCTTTCCCGCCATCCTATTTCCGTCTTATTCAAATTCTCTCTTCAGAATATATATATGCACTTACAAAAGACACAGACACATTGAAGGACACGC
>NC_142928.1:30984632-30994632 GCF_046866305.1 Octopus bimaculoides
CCTTCTGCATTATAAATTCTTCAATCTCCACAATGTCAAGGTCAGTTACTCCTGCTTTGACAACATCGCTTCAAACATCACTCGCTACGATAGACGCAAACACTCACCTATACAGCATTAAACTCCTACTCCTACATGTAACTTCTAAAATCCTGCCAGTTGCTCCCTGGGAAGATCCTGTCTCTCAAAGCCTGTAATCTATAGAGCCACTTTCACATCACCGGATGGTATTACAAGCAAGCACACAGATATGACAGTCAATACTTTTAGGCTGTAGGGGTAGGAAAAAACTCCATCTCCTCGTTCTGCTTCATTTTAAAACTCCGTGACCGTCAGTATGACTTCTTTAACATCAAACAGACTATCACTGGCAGAGCTCTTCCTTATCCGCCTCGAGCTCGCAATTGTCTCATCTGTCTCTGCGAGAGACAACGCAGTATCCATCAACAGGAAGAATGAACTATCTTATTGTTGCCACCAGGAGCACACCCTGTTGATGAACTTCCAGCCAGTGGCAGCTGACAATCGAGATATGCGTTCCTCGGCCAAGCTGTCCCAAGTACAGCGTATTTAATCCCTGCCACCCGTATAAACTATAGCTCACCTATGTTGTTGGTCATGCAGCCTCATTTATAATTCAACACAATCAACTTTGGTCACTCCCATGTAAAGACAGTTTCCGCTAATGTGTTCATACTATACTGATCGATAACGGAGCTACTGAGACATGTCAGCATCTCAGCTTAACATGTGTAGAATTCCATAGAAGGAAATGGTGTCGCTGAACATAATTTGCCGCAGCCTGCCGCCAAAGAGGAACCAGCACCCTACAAACACACACATACATGCGTCTCCTCATGTTAAAACAATAAGTGGTTTAATAAACAGAGAACAATCAATTATCAGAATGTGCACATAGTTGCGTCGATGTAAATGACCAAAAGCCGACGTAACTCAAATCTTAATTCAGTGATTGAAACCAATAACTAATATGGTAAAATAAAACAAAACAAAATAAAAGTATACATTTGTATCTATCTATCTATCTATCTATCTATCTATCTATCTATACACACACACACACGCACGCACGCGCACACACACACACACACACACACACACACACACACACATATAGTAATGTTTATATGCCAACAAAACGAGGCAGTCCTGCAAAGAACGATGTTACTGTTGTTTTAGCCCCAGGAAAATATCTTTTGCAGCTGGCTAATGACACCCAGTCTGTGTCCGTATATAGCATTTGCAAAGGAAATCTCACACTGAGGACGGATAACACTCATAAACCTAGGTCTGTATCACGTAAAGCTAGAGATGGGAGCAATGACCTCCCTTGCAAATGCTATATACGAACACAGACTGTGTCGAGAGATTTAAAACATGATGTTTTTTCTCGATATACATACATACATACATGCATACACACACACACACACACACACACACACACACACACACACACACACACACACACACACACACACAGACATATATATATATATATTGATAGAAAGGACAACAAAATATGTAAATAGAGGAATTTATCTGTGAAAATAAGTGAAACTTATTCGGTAGCCAAGATAAAACTCCGAGTTTCGGATGCCGGGGTGGGAACTATTTTCTAGAACAGCGGACGCAAGAATCGTAAAGTGTGGTCACCTTAACTGCGGAACATGTCCCAATCTGCTGGAAGATTCGGAATTCCATTTTAGACAAGGACAAATATTCAAAATCAAATCTAACGTCATTGGTGCCTCCCAAAACCTCATTTACGTAATCAGATGCTCGGGCTGTAATAGAAACTATATTGGCTCGACATGAAATTCGATCCGAAAGAGATGCATGGTCTATAGACAACAAATTTCCTCCCCACAATATCGCCAAATATACCTCTGTCAACACATTGACGAATGTGCAGAAGGATTACAACCACAATTCTTAATTTTCCCATTTTATCAATTTGCCTTCTGGACCTCAACGCAAGTGAGACTGCATAAAGAAGTCTCATTATCCAAAAATACAAACCAGATTTAAATATGAACCCATATTAAAAATAAAGGACTTACCCCCCCCCCCCCCCATCTAATGTAAGATATAAGCCAGAATAGAATACAGAGCACAAATAACAAAAAAAAATAAATTTTTTTTACAGTTTTACCTTCCCTTTAGTGTAAAATAAATGAGTGAACAATTATCTCTCCTAGCAATATATTTTTTCCCCTAGCAATATATCCTTTTCAACTTTCAGCTTGATGAGCAATGCGAAACCGGTCCCTACTTCAATTATGTTGAAAGAACAAAGCCTTATTTTGTACAAAATTGTATATCTTTATTATCATGGCTCTAATATTCTCTTAAATCCTGTTAAAGAAATCTTCTGTGTTCTTCCATCTTTTCTCTTTCTATATATATCCACGTGTGTTTCCCCACTAAAATATTTTCTACCTTATATATATATGAATGTATGTGTGTGTGGGTATATATATATATATATATATATATAATAATAATATTAGGGACAAAATCCAAAATTACATCGATGAGTTCTTGAAAATTGGTTATTTTCCCTAAAACTATATATTTTATATATATATATATATATATATATATATATATATATATATATATATATATATATATATATATATATATATATATATATATATATATATATATATATATATATATATATATATATATATATATATATATATATATATATATATATATATATATATATATATATATATATATATATATATATATATATATATATATATATATATATATATATATATATATATATATATATATATATATATATATATATATATATATATGCGGAGGCGCAATGGCCCAGTTGTTAAAGCAGCGGACTTGCGGTCGTGGGAATCGCGGGTTCGATTCCCAGACCGGGTGTTGTGAGTGTTTATTGAGCGAAAACACTTAAAGATCCATGAGGCTCTGGCAGGAGATGGTGGCAAACCCTGCTGTACTCTTTCACCACAACTTTCACTCTTTCTTTCTGTTTCTGTTGTACCTGTATTGTCACACACTCTGTCATGCTGAATGTCCCCGAGAACTACGTTAAGGGTACACATGTCTGTGTAGTGCTCAACCACTTACACGTTAATTTCATGAGCAGGCTGTTCCATTGATCGGATCAACTGGAAACCTCGTCGTCGTAACCGACGGAGAGTCACAATCTATCTATCTATCTATCTATCTATCTATCTATCTATCTATCTATCTATCTATCTATCTATCTATCTGCGGTCATGCAAACAATAACTGTCTCAAGAAAGGACTCGTATAAAAAGCCAAGGTTACGAGCCCCAACGGCGTAGCAAAGTCGTATATCAGATTAACGGGTAACTCGTTCAAGGAAAGGGATACATAACATGTGGCGTCATTCAGAGACAAAAAAAAAACCAACAAAACAAGCCACATCCTTGTCAAATATGACATGGACATTGAAAGAAGGTGAAATAAGTAACCCCTGGATAGAATGTAAAATAATTGCTGAAGCCAAAAACAGAGAGAACGGGGCACC
Organism: Octopus bimaculoides; assembly: GCF_046866305.1. NCBI lineage: Eukaryota > Metazoa > Mollusca > Cephalopoda > Octopoda > Octopodidae > Octopus > Octopus bimaculoides. Next base: position 30,988,204 of record NC_142928.1, read on the forward strand.
AAATGTGAACTTAGTATTACTAAAAAACTAAGCATTATACAATCAACAAATAACTTCCTAAACACTAGGGATGAAACCTTCTCCCCCTGCAAACACAATTAATATTTTACGCCGAAATATTCCTCCATGATGAACTACATCAGCACACAAGTATAAGGACACCACACTTAGAACAAAAACAAAGTAGTGCAAATATATTGACCACACAACTGTTTGCCCAAAAGACAAATCCAAGGGAGAGAAACATTCAAAAGATGCCACTCAAAACGTCCATTGATTCATTGTTTTATTCACGAGAATTCTCGAGACCTCCGCGAACTAAATGAGGCTGTGTTTTCCAAAATGGAGGCAAACACCTTTCTCCTCATGATTGGCTTGAAAAATAGTTAAGACACTAGGATGTTTACCAACGTTTCTTAACATAAAACTAATGGTAGCCATATTTCATAAATAAAGAAATTACATTCACCAATGCGGTGTCGAACACTCATTTTCATCTTTCAACATTTACATATATATATATATATATATATATATATATATATATATATATATCAAACATAAATTGAAAACAGAACTGAACACAAAGGATATCGTGGTACACGTGTTTCTAGCTTTATAAACAATGTGTCATTACATCAGTATATGTATATTGTTGATATAAAAAGATGGTTTAAAGATTACATCACAAAAGAAAGAGATAAAGAAAAAGAAAAAGTACCTATTATAATGGGTAATACTAAGTGCATTCTTTATTTTTCTTTTGTGATGTAATCTTTGGACTAGCAATGTTTGCGGCTGAAGATAGCTTTAAACCATCTTTTATATCAACTATATACATATACTGATGTAATGACAGATTGTTTATAAAGCTTGAAACACGTGTACCGCGATATCCTTTGTGTTCTGTTTTCAATTTATGTTTGACATATTCGTTCACCTCTGTCACTATCTGGTATATACAGGTGCTTACACTTATCAAGTATTCACTCTAAATTTACAGTACCTACGTATATATATATATATATATATATATATATATATATATATATATATATATATATATATATAGATAGATAGATAGATAGATAGATAGGAAGAGAGAGATGAGCAGCAAAGTGTATGAGAATATGAATAAGAAAAGGATGGAAGACTGACTGAGGACGAAAAACAGTGTGACAAGCTGACAATATTTCTGCTTCACACTAACATAACTATGTAACTAGTACCCTATTAAACATTTCATGTTCTCGATATCCATTTTTCAACTCATCCAACTTTATGTTCCAAAAGAACCACGGAAGCAGAACTTTGTGTACGTATGATTTTATGTTGCATGTTGGATACCCTGCAAAATTCGTTAAAGTCTTGCTGAGAAATGATGACGTTGTTTAAAAGCAAACGTCGAAGCTTATATGTATAGATTACAACCAGCTCTTGTCCACCATTCCTCTACAAGTATTGTTATTTATATATTTAGAATACGGAGATCAATTAATACAGTAGAAGGGGATCGAGTTATTTAGATGAATGATTGTTCCAACGGGGTTCAAATCTTTCCATCTCCTGGCTAGCGATAGCACAAAATAATGCGAAATGAAAAATAATAAGGGAAAGTAAAAATGAGATGGTTATGGGAAATCATGCTGCTGTCTGTCTGTTTATCTATCTGTTTGTCTGCTTTTCTGCGAGTAACATGTACAATGATTTCGCTAATTATTTTAGGCACCTGTGTAGTCACGAACAGACATAGAAACCCTCTCGGCCCGTCTTCCCTTCAACGTGCGGAGCATAGAAGATTTGACAGCTGTAGAGAGAGAGAGGGAGAGAGAGAGAGAGAGAGAGAGAGAGAGAGGAGAGAGAGAGAGAGAGAGAGAGAGAGAGAGAGAGAGAGATAGAGAGACAGACAGACAGAGACAGCGAAATCTTAACAGGTTGGAGGGACAGCTTAACAGGTTGGAGAAACTTGCACTTGATTGCTTCGTTTCGGTACACTACGCGCCACTCGATCCCAGAATCGAAACCGTGATATTTTGATCCTGATACTAAAGCCCAAATCATTAAGTCAAGTGCCTTCAAACATAGACAAGCCAATACAACACGCACGCATATACAGACAACACAGACACAGACGCACATATGTATGTATGTATGTATGTATGTATGTATGTATGTATGTATGTATGTATGTATGTATACACACGCATGCTAAGACCCCCATACAGCACGATAACTAATTAATTCACTAGCTGGAAAAATATTATTCATGCTTAAAAGATGATAAACTACCTGTTTCAAACTGCTTTTCTCATCAGGCTTCTTGCCACCGGAATCTTTATTGGCTGTAGGTAGTGGAGAGCTACAACTAATAAACAAACGATAAAGTTCTCTTATTGTTGTGAGTCTGACAGCTATAGAGCTATAATTAATTACGCAACACATCATGCAACAAGGGATTTAATTAGCAATTAACTAAAAATATACAGAGTTGACCATAATTATGGCAATTTTAACGTTTCATAATGTAAGACGTACACCACACGCACACACGCACACATATTTAACTAAACTGATTTATTGAAACAAACATATACGAACGAGTGTTTATTTTAACATTAGCATGTGCCATACAACCTGTTGTTTTTTTTATATATTGTATAACAAATCCACGCGATGTTGTAAATTATGAACAACGAAATTAAAGCGCTCATTTTCGATATTTTCACCTGTTTCTTCAAACATCTTGTATTTTTGAGCTATCAACATCATCATCATCATCATCATCATCATCATCATCATCATCACCAGCGCCGCCTCCGCCTCCTCATCCGCCTTCGCCTCCTCATCCGCCTTCGCCTCTGCCTTCGCCTCTGTCTTCGCCTCTGCCTTCGCCTCTGCCTTCGCCTCTGCCTTCGCCGTCACCGCCTCTACCACAGCCTCTGCCGCCGCCTCCTTTGCCGTCTCCACCTCTGCCGCCTCCGCCTCTACTGCCTCCGCCTCTGCCTCCACTACTGTTGCTTCCGCCGCCGCCGTCACCATATGTATGTATGTATGTATGTTATCAATCAGTTTCATTTCTGTATTTCTTGTCCATAGAGAAAGAGCCGGACTCTAACATAGATTCAAGGCTCCTTCACTGGAACTTTTATCAACATCATCTAGGTATTTGTGCATATGTGTGTGTGTGTGTGCAGTATTTGGTGTTAGTGTATGCGCAGATTTGTATGTTCGTTTTATGGATGCGTTTTTATGTCTAGATGTATGCATATGTATTTATGTGCTAAATTTTTGGAAAGTTTTACTTATCTTTACAGTCCATTGATGGCTTGAATCTGTAGTCTTCTAATCAGCCTTTTTCTTTCAGGTTTTGAGAACCCTAATTTTTCCAGGTTTTTGTTGAGGCAGTTCGTTACATATCCCAATGCCCCAACAATCACGGGTATGAATCTGAACTTGTAGTCTGGGTGGAGTATCTGTAAATTTTTCAGTAGCTCGGCGTAGTTGTTCTCTTTTTCTCTAATCTTTAGTGGGATGTTGACATCCGCAGGACAGCTGATTTCTACTACTGTACAGAGTTTCTCTTCTCTGTCCCAGATTACTATATCCGGTCTATTATGTCTGCACTTTATTGAGGTTTTTATTGGGACATTCCACCAATACTCTTTCAGATTGTGAGTGGTAATGGCCTCTACCTCATTATGGGTTTTCATCTCCTTAGCCTCGGGGTTATCCTGTCGGCGGATTTCATTGTACAGTGTCTTGGCCACAACATCATGTCTCATAGGTAGGTAATACCGTGATGACATTTTTGGACAGCTGCTAATGATGTGGGTGATATCTTCGATACTGATTCCACAGAGTCTGCATCGATTATTACATTGTGGCGCTTTGCCCGCCTCTCTGTCCCGTTTATTTATTAGGAATTTGGTCGCTATTTCTTGTTCTTGAATAGCAAAGGCATACCCTTCAAAGTGAGAGTTGGTGACCCGATTGTTTGTCCACGATAGACTGCTCTGGTTGTCAATGTTGTTATCACCCTGGAGCTTTCTGTTAACGTATCCATGCATGGTCTTCTGCTGGAATGCATTCATCCTCTCCTCTGATGTTATGTTACGGTAGAGTCTTGCAATTTCTTTGGGTAAGAGTTCAGGGTTGTCGAATAGGGAATGCTTGTCAAGTAGTTGCCTTCCCAATCTCATGATGGTATTTACCTTATGTCTGCAGACTTCATCAAGGGGTGCACTTCGACACTTGGTGGTTATGAGATGATATCGAAGAGATATGACACGACATGTATGTATGTATGTATGTATGTATGTACATATTTATGCATTTATATTATATATATGATATCCAAAGATGCTTATATAAAAACGCGCGTTGGTTTTTTGCATTAAATTGTATTATTCTTCGTTCTAGGTAATGATCCTTTTGATATGCTACAGAATTCCTTTAAATTCTTCTAACTGAACTTTAGATTTACTAATTGAACTAGGAGTAAAACCGTAGATGTAAATTCTATTGGAATTTTATGGACTCCTATCAATCAATATAGTTAGCCAAGTTTGGGTCGGTTGTTAAAAGTCGGCTTCTTTTCGGTGTCTTTGCGTTTAGTGGGGAGAAGAGAAGAAGAATTTAACTTCATTGGCCCCCGCGTTGAAATAGAGTGAGCTCAAACAAAATTACCCATGTGCCATCTAGTAAGGTTGAAGACGGACTTCGGATTAAATTTAAAACTACCTCAAAGAAAAACAAGTGAAAACGAAACCAGCTGCCAATAGCAAGCTGATACCATTTGGTAGTATGTGCTATGAGTTTGTTAATTGCATGAGTTACTTAACTGCGAGCCAGGTTAGACTTCTTATCGTTCTCCGTCCTTTACCTATCGGAACTTCTAGGATGTGACAAGTGGAGAGAGAGAGAGAGAGAGTTCCATACCAGCATCCGGCTAAGACAAACAGAACACGGAATAAAACGACAGAGAATATGAAACTGAACATCTCTCTCTATTTCTGTCTCTATCTCTATTTCACTCTCTCTTTCAAAGTATGTATCTATATATGCATGTATGCATGTACACACAAACACTCACACGCATATATATATATATATATATATATATATATATATATATATATATATATTTATATATATAAGCTATATTAAATCTCTGAGCGAGAGGTAAACAGTAACATCACGGAATCGTTAATTTTTTTGCCAACGACATGTGGCGGTCACATAGAGGACGATGTTACTGCTGTTTTTAGCTCCAAGAAGACATCTCCTCTAGCTGGATAATGACAAGCTATCTGTGTCCGATTAGTATTTACGAGGGGAGGTCATCACTATCATCTCTAGCCTTACGTGATACACATAGACCCAGGTTTCTGAGTAGTTACCCGTTTTCAGTGTATGATAATCACCAGCTTGTGATGAAAACTCATTCCACTCGCAAAATACTATGTTTTTTCCAGCGACAAACTGTCGCTGTACACAGACAATGTGTCGTTAGCCAGCTGGAGGAGATGTCCTCCTGGGGCTAAAAACAACAGTAACATCGTCCTCTATGGGACCGCCATATTTAGTTGGCAAATATGTTGTACGATATATATATATATATATATATATATATATATATATATATATATATATATATATACATATATATACATACACATACATACATACATACACATATAGGGTGCGATGGGTAAATTGTCGCCATTTTATATTTTCAAGTTCGCGCATGTGCATTGTTTGTTTTTGATTTTGTGGACTACACAGTATAGTAGGTCAGTTGGGCACCATCCGTGAGAAAAACAGCACCGTAATGGTGATGTTTCTGCCAGAAATTTGGAAACGACACGCTGTACTGCTTGGCATTCGCGCCGGAAGCTCCAATACGAACATTTCAGAGTGCTTGGGTGTCAATCTGAGGATAGTGCAATCTGCGGACATGTATCGAGAATGATAAAAATCAAACATCCAGTCAACATCATGGTGTTTAGAGTGATCATTAGTGATGGTGATGGTATGCCTCCATTTATCTTTCCACACAACCTCAGACTGAACACGGAGGCCTACATCAAGTGCCTAGAGGAGGTAGTGCTGCCCTGGGTCAAGAGAGTGGCTGCTGGAAGACTTTATGTCGAGCGACAGGACCCTGTACCATGCCACACAAGCAGGAAAACCCAGTCATGGCTGTCAGACAATTTCTGCGACAACATCACACCTAACATCTGGCCACCTAACTCCTCAGACTGCAATCCCCTTGATTATTATATGTGAGGGCACTGTTGAGCGAGAGAGACCAACAAAAAACTTAATCAAGGCGACCTTCTAGAAGAGTTGTATATAACACACATTCGCATGCACGCGCGCACACACACACACAAGACACACACACACACACACAGACTCACAGTACAC
>NC_142928.1:30997132-31044632 GCF_046866305.1 Octopus bimaculoides
TTGAATAGCGTGTTTTATGTCCATCATATAAGTTAATATATACAAACGGAAGATATAAACTCAGTTTATATAACTTGGAAAACATACAGTGATTCATTCATCCTCTGTTACTCAGAGTATCACTCAGGAACTCCCCCCTCTCTCTCTCTGGACGCACACACAAGGACGCGCACACACACAGAGAAATACACACAGACTCACACACACAGAAACACATAGTTGCACACACGCACACGATGTATATGCTTGCGATATTTCTTACAATGCTTTTCGTGTTATAAACTGTCGGACTAGTTATGTCTCTACGTACAAGAGTAGTTTGTGATTGGTTACGTTGATACAGGTGATCGAAATTGTGCCCTGGTAACACTGTGTGTTGAAGATTGAAGCAGCACAAGTTCGTCGCTTTGAAAGAGATTATTTTGAAAGGCTGGCTGCAACTAGCTTAAGCAGTTTTTAAAAGCCAAATTTAATTAATTTTAAAGTTAGTACATTTGGAGATTTTGGTAGTAGCATAAGAGGAACTTTCGTTGGCAACTGTGGTTCGAGGTGATGTATTTCGCTTTACTATGTGGAATTATCAGTTATATGACCGGACATACTTTTGGTCTTTTTGGAAAGGATCTCTTCTTCGGCGTTTCCATGGATAGTTATGAAATTGTTCCACCTCATCACCCCCCCCCCCCCCCCACAAAAAAAGCAAACCCCGTTGGTACATAGATGATGTATTCGGAAGGTTATGCTATCTGAATAGCCTCTGAAATAATCTGAATGAAAGGATAAATTTAAGAAGGATCTAACCATTAATTCGATGACCAACTTCCCAGAATAAGATCAAGATTAAATAAAAGCAAATATTACCCATAGAGAAAACCGAATGAGGTCTCCATTTCCATCCATAAAAATTCCAATCATCAGACAGCCATAATTGCGAACCTGATTTATTCTTGAACCTGAATAACTTCAATAGCGCTGCTCGTCTTGCTTGGAGCGATCTCTGAAAAACAAAAAATGTTTTATATGGATAGAATCCTCACTCATAACGCACTCTAGTAAAACCAGGAAGAGGAAAGGAATCTAGTTTACCACCGCCGGACCTAGTAGTGACCATGAACATAGCCATGAGTTTCCTAACTTTAATAAGCCAAAAGCACAATTAACATAAGCATTTAAGTCCCATAATATTAAAGTTAGTTATTTCTCTATGGACAACATAAGTTTCCTGATCAAATACAATGGCGAACATACTCAAGCAGAATCACCATTCCGTAGTCCATCAGTAACTGTTAAAGTGAGTATGGATGTCTACTCAGGAACTCCTGTCTTTATTAAAAGTCTTACATCGAGAAACCTTTGCGCCCTACCCCACATATCATTGACAGGAATTATAAGGGAATTATAAGGGTGAGTTGCAAGTACTTTCAAACGTATCTTCCACATTTCTGAGAGCTCAGAACAGAGAAACATTGTAATTGTTTGCATAATTTGTCTAAAAACTTCGGAACCACTGACTGGTATATCATCCATGGCACATCTCTGAAAGAACCAGACTGTATGCAAATATAAACTTGATCTAACAGTAAATTTTAAATTTTTAAATTGCAGCCAAAAGTGGAGATTCTTTTAAAATGTCAAAAACAAACTCCAAAAGCACGATTTATAAAAAAAAACATTGACTTTAAAAATAGGATTTAGTGAGTCCTAACCACTCTTCAGAGTAATCACACTTACAACAATTCTGAATTGCTTTTTTCCTCACTACAAAATAGTGTAAGAGTAGTGAATGCAAATCGTTATAAACGTGATCATACATATGAAACATACAGTGGCCATAACGGTGTAGTTATTTATTTGAAAGACCTTACTAAGAAGAATGTGATGATGTAAAAACATCCTATTGCTCTCTTAGGCAGGCCGAAAAATAATTGGGAATCGTCTTTCAGTTCTGTTTCAGGATAATTGTCTGACACCAGAAAAAATATATCGGTCATTCAAAGTATTGGATCTAAGTTGCTATAGATAGCAAAAGTTTATCAAGATATGGCATTAACAGCTGTTCTGATTTGCAAATATTACATTAATCAACTCTATAATAAATGTAATGGTGTTGGTGTTGGATCACATTCGTTCAACGACAGGATTCACTTGTTCAGGTCAGGTATGGGGGTATGCGCCGTTGTAGTGCGTCGCTGTATCCACCATTTGTTGATACCTGCAGAAGTCGTCCCTCGTAACAATCAAATCAGTGTCCCTGTCAGTTCTCACCTCTGCAAAATACTTCCTGACCAGCACGAACTGCCATCCCAGCCGGATACTCAAAGAAGAGAACACGTGACTCAGTATCCAACTCAGGAAATCGAGCAACATGATCAAACACTCTAAGCTGAAGTCCTCGGATCATACTAATAACAGGATGAATCCCAGTCTTTGAGTATAGTCGTTGGTTGGATAAGAAATCCGACCAATAATCCTGTAAGAAATCCGACCATAATCCTGTAAAGCCTCTGATGCCAAAAAAGATCAGGTTGTTCATAAGGGCTCCGGACAGTATCCAAGCCACATAATTGTAGATTAAGACACGGTGGACCCGAATCTAGGAGCTCCTGCTCAGAAATCGATCACGCCAAGAAGCCGCTCCAGCCATCCTTATATAATGAGCCCACAACTGCACCAGCACGCCCGAGTCATTTTAGGACTTTGGACTCCGAAAAAAACAAAAACATCATTCTACTTAATATCGACGGCTATGTAGGTGGGGGAAATATTTAATGCAGAATATCACAAATCTAATTACAAATACTAATATGTTGAGATATGAAGATTAACTCAAGGAATAATATGATTGAGGTGTATGTGTTGCGGGTTCGGTTACATTGCACGTTATTTCGATTAAATTATTTTACCCTAGCGTCGGATTGACCAAACAAATTCGTTTTGGCTATAAGCGCAAGTGCTGAAATCGTGGGGTTGGGGACAAGTCGATTACATCGATCCCAGTGCATGATTCATACTTATTTAATCGACCTCGTATGTTGGCCTCGGTGGAATGGGAACTCAGAACGTAAAGAAGGAAGAAAAACTGCTAAGCATTTTGCCCGGCGTGCTAACGATTCTGCCAGCTCATCGTCTTTGATTGACCACTATATTCTTTTCTACTCAGGTACTAGGCCCGACATTTTTGGGGAGGGGGCCAGTCGATTAGATCGGCCCCAGTGCGCAATTGGTACTTAATTTATCGACCCCGAAAGGATGAAAGGCAAGGCCGACTTCAGCGGAATTTGAACTCAGAACGTAAAGACAGATGAAATACTGCTAAACCTTCGGCCCGGCGTGCTAACGTTTCTTATTTTTTTATTGCTCACAAGGGGCTAAACATAGAGGGGATAAACAAGGACAGACAAAGGGATTAAGTCGATTAAATCGACACCAGTGCGTAACTGGTACTTAATTTATCGACCCCGAAAGGGTAAAAGGCAAAGTCGACCTCGGCGGAATTTGAACTCAGAAAGTAACAGCAGACGAAATACCGCTAAGCATTTCGCCCGGCTTGCTAACGTTTCTCCCAGATCGCCGCATTAGATTGACCAATATATTGAAAGTAGAATTTGGTAGACGAATACTATGGGGTAACTTGTTTGCATGTAAGTGCTTACACACACACACACACACGCACACACACACACACACACACACACACACACACACACACACACACATCGATATATTAGGGGGCTTGCTCCACCTTTGCCAAGGGTTGGTATGGTATTGCAATACTTGCAGGATTCGACCTGTCTTCTGAATATGTATGTATGTACACACACACACACACACACACACACACATATATATATATATATATATATATATATATATATATATATATATATATATATATATATATATATATATATATATATATATATATATATATATATACCTTCAGAAACAGCCGCGCACACGCTCACATATATAGATATGTTTGTGCGCGCTTGATTGTGTATTTCTTTTACAGATGTTTACTGCCGAAAGTTATACAAAAAAATCCAAAATACACGGTGAAGGAAGTCATTTGTGATGCTTTTTCTGCACCGAGTTACAAATATTCCCTTATCACTCTCGCTGTCAGATATGCAACAAACCAGTGATTAGCCAATCGGGAATCTGCAAACATCAACGATGCTATTGTTCATCTGTAATGATATAAAATGTCAAGAAAATAAATAACTACGTGATTTTAGGCTTTTCCCCAACGATAATTGCAACATCAGAACCTCAGTGAAGTGAACTTGCTTCACACGAAAATGAACTTGTTTCAATCAAAAGAGAAAGAAGGAAAGAGAGGGAAGGAGAGAGAGAGAGAGAGAGAGAGAGAGTCGTGGTTTTGAATCGCTAGGAGCCAACTTCATGCACTACAGCGCTCCCTACTCTTAAAAGTAAGATATTTCAATCTATAAAACGAAACCTTAACAAAAGAAAATGCTTCCCTTTGGTTACGTTGTTTTAAATATAAACTAGAAAAATGCTTCTTTTCATTTATACATTCATTCGTTATTTTATTTTCAGTTACAGATTATTGAAATGATGCACTTGACGTAAAAATAATTCAATAGTTCACTGAGGCTATTGAGGTAGTTTCTACAGTTTTATGAATTCTATATATGATACATGAGAACGTTATAACATTACTATAGCTTCATAATCTCCTTAAGCCCCAGTTCAGTCTACATTAAATGATTTTTGGTCACCAGATTGATAATCCGAAGCAATCCTTCTTAATGTTATTGTACAACAACCAAAAAGTTTACTAAGTTTCCTTGAAATTTATGCTGTAAGATTTTTAAAGTGTTTTTTTAAAAATTTTTATCCGAATTAATTATAATTTTCTTTTTTAAATAATATATCAGCGTGAATACCGTTTATTAGCTGCAAGGAAGACATGTGATGCAGGATCGATTTTCAGTCGAGCCATTTCACATTATTTATTCTCTGTATCATCAATTTTCAATGGTACTTCACATATAGTCGGCCATGCATGATTTGTTCTCTACATAATACTTAAAAATCGAAACTTTTAAAAGCTATGGAACATTTTCATTTGCCATAACATATCAAAGGATGCTCACTGTGTAAATATGTTGCGTTTGCAGTATTTTGGATACTTAAAGTTGGCGAGCTGGCAGAATCGTTAGCATGCCGAGAAAAATACTTAGCAGCATTTCTTCCATCTTTACATTCTGAGTTCAAATTCCTCTGAGGTCGACGTTTGCCTTTCATTCTTTCGGGGTCGATAAATTATATCTAGATTTAAATTTTTCTCCCACGGCTCCGATATAACGTTTGATATTTGTACAACCATTGTAGCGAACAAATATAGACACACAAACACACAAATGGTAACTTCATAGACAGCCGCTACAATACCAACAACATCAGCAGCAGCAGCAGCAACAACAGCTACCACGATGGCAGCAGCGTGGGTGAACACGCAAACACGGTAAGTTAGAAGAACGGTACAAAAAGTCGGGTTCAAGAGCAGCAGCAGCAGCAGCGGCAACGGGATAGGAGACGGGGCTGAGTGGAAGGTCATAGTGCTTCTAAGAACAATGAAACACACAATGCCACACACACACGCACACACACACACTTATGTACGCACATACACATGTACACGCACACACACACAAACACAGACTCATGCGTATATAAAGATACACATCAGAGAAGAATAGAATGGAATAAGCAGAGCAAGAGCACACACGAAGACGGAAAGTGTTGCTGAAGAGGTCACAAATGTGTAACGAAAGATTTCCGGACAATGGACTTGATTTAGAACAAGAACAGTAATAAACGATTGAAGAACGAATATACAGAGCGTGTGTTCATTTGGCAAAAACAAATGACCATCCCAAAATACAATAATGTCTGTTTCAACACACGACTTTACATCAGGAATCTTGCAACACAAATTCATATATATATATATATATATATATATATATATATATAACTTAATATTAATAAGGATAAGATCGATATTTAGATATTGATTTTATCAAGTGGCCAGCATGGGAATAAAAACCATCAATATGAACATTTTATTGTGGTTTAGAGTCAAGATTTGACTGCTATTTTCAGCATGGCGGTATCTCATAGATACTCTAAATTATAATTTTATATATATATTGTTGTTGTTATGTAAGCCTAAGTTAGCCCCTAATCATTTAACGCTATGTTTGCCTAAAAGTATGATCAAAGTATTGTGTATCATGTCGTTTATTCAGATATAGTGTATCTAGAACTGAATATACATCTTCCTTTTCTTTATTCGAATTGGGCGTGAATTAAAAACGATTTGGCAGCTAGAACAATCGAGCGATCAAACAGAGACTTTGATTATTGATTTGTTTACGAGTTTCAGTTTTTGTTGCTTTGCCCATCTCATTGATCCCGATCAAGCAGACTTATGAAGAATGGTATTCCAAATCTGACCATTTCTTTTAAAGTTATCCAAGATTACATTAAGGTGGCAAAGAATTGTTTGATCGAAATTTTGTTGATTTTCTAGGAGATTAATCGTTTGTCGAAACCTCTGGTATAAATTCATTCTTAAGACGATCTGGCACATTCGGGCGTAAATATCTGACCACTCATGTTTATTTGTCATTGGAGAGCAGCTCCTTATTTTAGACGATGTGCATTCAAACAACACGTGATTCACCAGCGTAAAGGGACTTCGAGACTCAATGATACTTTGACCTCGTTCTGTGTCTCTTCAGTTAAAGCTACCCCGCCGAATTGATGAATCTAACAAGAGCACGCAGTTCTGTGTGCATCCCATAAATTATTATCCGCTGTTATTTATTTGGATACACTGAATTGATTGTAGACTTCCTCGGACAAAATGCTTTGCAGAATTTCTTCCAGCTCTTTGCATTCTCAATTCAAGTTGCACCGAGCTCAGCTTCCCCTTACATCCTTTCAGGGTGGATAACATAAAGTACTAGCCAAGTACTGAGGACGATTGTAATCGACTAACGTTTGCTGGCTTTGTGCTTAAATAAGAAATCAGATTTACCCTGTGTCGTAGTAACCTCTATGTGAAGGCGCGTGGTCTAGTGTTTAGTTTCGCACTTAGGATCTCATGGTCGTAGTTTCAATTCCGGGACCGAGGACTGCATTGTGTTCTTGAGCAAAACACTTCATTCCACGTTAGTCTGTGATTACTGTGTGCACCTGTAAAGGCAATGCTGATACGCAGAAATAACCTTTGTGGGTTATTCAGCGAGATATTGCACAACCCTCATCTATCATTTTCGACACCAGAATCCGCCAATAGCACTATAAAACGATATAGCACTTATGAATAATCACTCCTACGAAAGAAAATAAAGCAAATTTGAAATACAACAAAGCGATCCAAATAGAGAGAAAAAGAAAGCCTAATAAAAAACAATGTCCATTCAAGAAAAATCATGGAAAACCTACAGATGCTATTGCGGCTAGCGTGATAGAGGTGAATAAGTCTACACCGTCTTTAGAAACACGAAGGTAGCGAGCACTAGCATGAAAATTCCTGTATGTAAACACCAAATCACATGCTTATACATGTGTACATCTTGATCTCTCGTTCTACACTTTTCAGCGCTCGTCCGGGGCATTGGAATTATGAAATAATATGCACTTTACAAACACACACACACACACACACACACACACACAGCCTCCCCCACAACACTCACACACACATATCCATATACATAGTTATATATGTAAATAAATATATATATATACGTACATATACATATATATACATATACATACATATATATATGCATGCATTGCTATACATACATATATGTATACATATACATATGTATATATATATATATATATATATATATATATATATATATATACATATATACATATACACACACACACACACACATATATATATATATATAGTAGATAGATAGAAAGATAAATATATATACATATATACTCATGTATATATATTTATATATATGAATACACATATGTATTATATAACCCACATATGTATATATATATATATATGTATATATATATATATATATATATATATATATATATATAAAATGAACCTACATATTCCTTAGCTTACAGGAGAATGGACGAAATAAGCCGAATCTAGTTGCGTATATTTTGTTCATCGTGTATTTCTCCGTAAGGAAAGCACATTTTCTTCTATTTTATGCCATTTATTCGCAAATTCTCTCTGTTCTGCAATATGCATAAAAACAACAACATAATATATATATATATAAAATAAAAAATAAAAAAGACTCTCTCCGCAAAAAAAGAACTAAAATGCATCCAGATCTGCGCTCACGAATACGCTATGATGTTTTTATTTCAATATCTTCGTGCATAAATTAGGAGGGTAGGATAACGCATTCTTACTCTTAGCAACCCCTCAGCCATTCTTTAAAAAGCAATCCACGTGATTTTACTGATTCGAAACAACTATATACGAAAAACCTTTATGAGTAGAACATTCCCCTCTCAGGATTTCTTTCAATAAGTTCTTTCTCTCTATAATATATAATTTTTGTTTTTTTTGTTTTAGCATATTTTTTTTAACCTTACATTAGGAGTCACGAAGTAAAAATAAATGAAGTAATGAAACGAATAAGTAATATGTATATACATACATATATATATATATATATATATATATATATATGTGTGTGTGTGTGTGTGTGTGTGTATGTATGTGTGTATGTATGTATATATATGCATATATATATATATATATATATCTATATCTATATATCTATACTTATATATATATATATATATATATATATATATATATATATATATATATAGACACATAATATGGATACATATATATATAATATGGATATATATGTACAGATATGTATAGTATGAATATATATACATATATATTAACTAGCAATTCATATGTGTATATATATATATATATATATTTATATATATAATATAAATATATATGTGTGTGTGTGTGTGTGTATGTATGTGTGTGTGTGTTTGTGCATAGATATATGAATATAAGAGTAATAAGTAATAACGTATGAATTCATAAAGAAATAAGCATAGAGAAAATGGTGAGAAAAAAGAATATGTCCAAAACACCATAAAGAAAAGCCGTGTCTATGTAATGTATGTTATTGGAAATGGTAAAGAGGGGAAAAATAGTGGCGAAGGATTAAGAAACGCATAAGCCAACAATAGACTGTTACGTATTGTTATATAACGCATATTTGACTCTTATATTACACACAAACACACATACATACACATAGAGGCACAAACACGCATAGATATATATATATGATGAACTGTATGTGAGTAATGTAGACATATTTATAGATATCCATATGTATGTATGTATGTATGTATGTATATATGTATGTACGTACGTATGTATGTATGTATGTATGTATGTATGTACATATATATATATGTATATATATATATATATATATATATATATATATATATATATATTTACACCCACACACGCGTGAACACGTATAAACATACTCATTTATAAGTTTGTATATTGATGCGCATAATTCTATAACTACATGTATCTACAAACATATATATATATGTTTATATGAATATATCTTCACACACACACACACACATACACACACATATATATATATACATACATATATATATATATATATATATATATATATATATATATATATATATATATTATACACATACGTAAATAATATATGTTTATATGTGTGTGCGTACGTGCGTATATATATGTACATTTTTTTTAATGTACATACATGCGGGTATATTCTTTCTCTGTCTCTATCTCTCTCTCCCCTCTCTCTCTCTATATATATGCGTTTGTGTGTGTGTGTGACCGTATATTACATTTACATACTCTGTGTGCAATATTTGCGACGGCTGATTACATATAGCAATTCTTTGATGAATTCTATCATAATATATCTTAAAAGATGCCAACACAAAGTACTTATACATACTCACAACACTCTTATAAACACTAATATATATGCAGATGCACACATAAAAACTTATATATGGTTGTATGTAAGTGTCAAGGCATTTATTGGAAGCTGTCTTTATGTGCCTAAAAAATCCAGTTGGAGAGAAATTCCATCGCAGTAAGAAGCATACACCTTGGAGTGGTTTCTTCACACAGTCGGATAAAACGATTAAAAAATAGGTTATGCCCACATAGATACGTACTGCCGTGCCCATGCATAAGCTTACGCACACACACATACACACACACACGCTCATACACGCACACTGACACAGACACAGATGCACGCATGCACGTATCCACAAATCGAAGAGTTTTCCGAGAAGAGCATTCACACACAGATTTATATAGTCATGCATTGATGTTTACATACACACCATGTATGGATATTTATATGTATGTAAGAGTGTGTGTATACACACACACACACACACACACACACACACACACACACACACACACACACACACACACACACACACACACACACACACACACACACACACACACTCACACACACATATATATATATACATACATACATAATACATATACTTATATATATTTATATATATGTGTGTATGGATATGTATACATGTTTTCTGTTTATGATCATGCGTGGGCAGAGCCATACTATTTTCATAATATAAAACACATACACACATAAATGTATGTATGTATATATATATATATATATATATATATATATATGTAAATAGACATTAGTATATAAAAACGTTATTCAGGAACAGGCTCACATGCGCTTAAAGAAACAAAATATGCATATAGTGGGTATATATATATATATATATATATATATATATATATATATATAGAGAGAGAGAGAGAGAGAGGGGGGCATATGTGTGTGAATGTATGTTTGTTTAAACATATAGGCACACGTATACGCACATATGCATATATAAAATTTTAGTGTTACTAGAGAACATACTTGTCAAACAACGAAAGGTTAAAATCACGATTTCGACCTCCTCAGCTTTCATAGAGCTTTCATGCCGCAACGTGTTTAGGGAACTAGGACTGCCTCTATTCCTTTATTATATTATCTAATTTTTCTGGAACACAAAATGCCAAATACAATATTCCAGACGATTTTATTCTGGGTAATACATGATATAAGAACAGAGTGACTAGCAGAGGATCGGAAGTTCCAACAGCATATGTTGAAACGTGGCTGCTTTAATGTTGGACTTGTATGTTATATGCAGAAAGAAATTTTTCTAGAGCAAGACAATAACTTCGTGTACGGTGTGAATTGTTTCTTACATTCTATGGTGTATCATCAAAGATCTCAGTATACATATGTAAAGATCTACATACATGTATGTGTGTAAGTTGTCTACACATATGAATATATGTTCTTTAATTCGTTTCAGCCATTTCGCTGCGGTCATACTGGAGCACCATCGTGATTTTGCACTTTTACATATAATTCTTTGGCTGATTACTTTAGAGTGGTGGGGCTTCATATCACCACACCTGTATGTGCTTTTGCTTTGATTGTTGACCCATTTGGTATATGAGGTAATTTGATACCGCTACCTTTATCTGTACCTCATGCCGGGCCGTTGGTTCATCCAGTATTGTGAAAAGGAGAATGTCCAGTTCCTTTTTGAAGACATTCACGTCTGCATTTTATAAGTTTCTTAATTTTTGTAGCAGGGCATTGAAGAACTGTGGGCTTTTGAACCCCAAGCTATTACCTTACCTGGTCCTGAATTTACAGTACTTTGGTACAACACAACAGCCTCCATTTTGGGCATTTGAATACCACTCAATACCGAAATTAGGTACTTCCACTTCCAGAATATTTTTCATATGTAGATTATTAGATATCTGTCATCTTTTCTCCAGGAAGTAAAGACGTATTTTTTAGCGTCTCCCTATATCTCATTTGCTGCACTGTTACAATCTCTTTAGTATATATATATATATATATATATATATATATATATATATATATATATATATATATATATATATATATATATATATATATATATATATATGTGTGTGTGTGTGTGTGTATGTGTATGTATATATGTATATAAGCACACGTATGTGTACACACACACACACACACACACACACACACACACACACACACACACACATATATATATATATATATATATATATATATATATATATATATATATATATATATATATATGTATGTATGTGTGCGTGTCTGTGTGTGTGTATGCTGGCATCTCCAGTCGAAGACGACGATGTATGGATGTTCAGCAAAAGCTCAACATCCATACATGTGATAGCTTACATCCTCCATTAAATCTGCGTTGCCTGAACTCGTATACGGTGAACCACTCAACAAGGTTCAAATTAACACCTCAATATCCCACAAAATATCTTAGACGTCACACAATGGAAAACAATCGTTTATAAAGTTATCAACGCGAAAACACGCAGACCATAACAAGCACCACAGGAGCTGATCGAAAAATGTTTGCGTCCCGTATGGACATATAAGAATTATGCGAACTGGTGGAAGAGATATGCGACAATACAAGTTCGCTTCAACAGTGAATAAAAAGCCAAAGAACTCTCTACACTCACCCTTCAGTCTGAGGAACTAGTTTTGATTCCGACAAACCTTGGTCAACGAAAATCTCAATCAAAATTATCTATCCAGAAGTAGAGACACAATGGCTGTTGTCCGCCATTTGTTACAACATGGAAAACATAAATATATTAGTGATTGCTGTCTTAGAGCTACAAAATTGGCCTTTTTTTTCGATGGCCAGATAACTGAAGAGATGGCGGCGTGGATTTCCACCCCGACATCCGAAACTCGGAGTTTTATCATGGCTACCGAATATTTGTCACATATTATTTACAGATAAATTCCTCTACATAATATCGAGGTCTCTTTCCTTCTTTTGTTGTCTTATCTTTTCTATCAATACATATATATATGCTCACTTATGTATATATGAAGCATATATATGTACATATACACACAAGCACACACGCACATATACACATTTATGTGAATGTGTGTATATATATATATATATATATATATATATATATATATATATATGTTTGTATGTATGTATATATATATAGATAAATAGATGCTTGGCTGTATGTTTGTATGTTTGTGACACATCTTAACTTCCAGAAGCAAATTCACTGCTGTTTACTGTGGAAAAATGTTCTGGCTTATAGTAAAAGGTGTAAAAACATCGTATCTGTTCATTGCCTTCCGCTAGTGGACTCCTAGATGTGTTTCTTTCTCCTGAACCTTCCTCAGATAGGAAATGCCGAAATGAGACAGCCCTGAGCAGAATAGAAAGATGCATTTGTTCTGACCGGGCGGTCTGCGAGCGCAAGTCAATCATTAATATTGGCTGTTGAATGGTAAAGCTACGGCTGCTACTATTATACACACACACACACACACACACACACACACACACACACACACACATATATATATGGGAGGCGTGTGTGATGCCTGAACGCGTCTGTGCGTATGAATGTGTGTATAATAAATTGTAGTAAAAGTAATGGAGGAACAACGCTTTATTTAAAGAATGTTGGAAATTTAAGGAGGCGAGGTCATGGAGAACATGTGTAAAGTTTATGAACAGAGCCTTTTTCTTTACTAAATGGACTCTTGCCGACACAAACGGCCAATAGGCTTTCAGAATTCAAATGATTGAAGACAGATAAAAACATAATTGAAGTGCATAAACGGGAATAAAAATAATTATCAAACATGTTTCATTTGGAGATTATGAATAAATATAAACAATTTTTATAATAATTAGTTGGTTCATCGAGTATAATGACGAAGAATAACAATAAATACAAACAAGTTAACTCTTATGGAAATCGAACGAGTCAAAATAACAACAAAAGAAACAGAACGCTATTTGTAAAAATATAATATTTGTATAAAAATAAATAAATTTCCAATACAAGTACATGCTTTAGAAAACCTTATACTGCTAGGCATACACAGAACACTTCCTGCTTGAGACACATTCAGTAATAAGACAATGATAATAACAACATCACAGTGAAGATGACATCCTAAAATGCAACGAAAAAAATATCTAGAAAAAAATCAAAGCAAAATCTATGCAAGTCCATAAGGTACCCCCACCTAGAAAAGAGAAAGAAAACGAAAAAAAAAAAAATCCAAAAAAAATCAAAAAAAATCCTAAAACGGAAATTGAGAAGAAAATGAAACCAGAAACTGAATACTACTACTACTACTACTACTACTACTACTACTAACAATAATAATAATAATAGTTTCAATAAATTTAGGATAGGTGTTAAATCGATAACATCGACCACATGCTCAGCTGGCACTTATTTTATTGACCTCGTAAGGATGAAAGATAAAGGAAACCGCGGCGTATTTTGAACTTATATGTAAAGAACCGGAAGAACTGCCGATAAACCTTTTGTACGAGGTGCTAACGATTCTGTCCGCTCGCCGTCAAGATATTAATAATAATTATGATCCTTTCAACTAAGGCTAGTTTGAGGGGAGGGAGCAAGTTGATTACATCAACCCCAGTGTGTAACTGGTACTTATTTCACCAACCCCGAAAGATTAAAAGCGAAGACATCTTCGGTGGAATTTGAACTCAGAATTCAAGACGAAATGCCGCAAAGCATTTTGTCTGGCGTGCCAGTTCGCTGCCTTAATAGTAATCCTTTCTACTTAAGGCACAAGGGGAAAAATTTGAGGGAGGGTACTAGTCGATTACATCAGCCCCAGGGAGGTCGAGGCTTGATCCAGCTTGAACTTACGTACAAAACCACCACAAACGGACTGGCCAAATACCTTGAAACAACCAACGATTGGACGCTGAAACTTGTTGAAAAACATGAAAGACCGAAAAAACTTCACTCTATTCTGAAAGATAGAAAAAACTTCGCTACTGATCTCTTAGATACTCAACAGCTTGATCAGGTTGAAGGAAATGCGCCAACTGCTGCTGCAAAGAAAATAAAATTAATTGCAAAGACAAAAGCACATGAAAAATTATCTAGGAGATGGGAACAGAAACCTCTGCATGGCAAGTATGTGGTTCGTAGCAAACAAGCTGATGTCGACCAGAAACACACGCTTCAATGGTTACGAAGCTCAGGGCTAAAAGCAGAGAGTGAAGGTTTCATATTAGCTGTTCAAGACCAAAGCGTATCAATCCGGAACTACCAAGCCAATGTGATAAAAAATGGAGCTGACCCAAAATGCCGATTCTGTAACGATGCGATTGAAGCAATAGACCACCTAATCTCAGGGTGTAGAGTCTTAGCACCTGTAGAATATAAAGCAAGACATGACAGAGTCGGCTAGTATTTACACTGGACAATATGTCGGCATTATAAAATCAAAACCGCTGACAAATGGTATAAACACCAACCTGAAGCTGTGACTGAGGGAGAAAATGCATCCATTCTCTGGGACTTCCCCGTACATACCAACAGAACTATAAAAGCTAATAAACCGGATATTATAATAAAAGATCAGACAAAGAAGAAGTGTTTATTAATTGACATGAGTATTCCTTACGATCATAATATAGCGGCGAAAGAATTTGACAAGATAAGTAAATATAAAGACTTGCTAATAGAAATTGAAAAACTGTGGTATCTCAAGGCGACTACCATACCAGTGATTGTAGGATCTCTAGGAATGATAAAAAAAGGTACTGAAACCTATTTGAAAATGATACCAGGTTTACCATCCATACCGGAAGTGCCAAAAATCGTGTTAACTGGAACGACTCATGTACTGAGAAGAGCATTATCGCTGTGAAAACAACATCCATTCATGAATTTATTTATCTATTATTTTTTTTTAAAATACATATTTTACCTGTGAATTTGTGTGTGTAAACTGGGAATGCATACAATGAGTTTCTCTGCCCTAGGTGTACGGAAAACATTCGGCAAGAAATGGAACAAAATTTGAAGAAAGAAGAAAAAAAAACATAATAATAATAATAATAATAATACATAACAAAAACACCAGGACTTACAAATATATATAACATACAGAAAATTGCACTACTGGGCACTGCACACATCCTACGCAAAACACTTTCAATACAGTAACCATAAGAGCACCACAGCAAACCACAGCACATACCCAAGGCGCACAGAGCTGCGCTCGGTAGTGAAGTGAAAGCACGTTATAAAAATGAAACTACTGAATAATAATAATAATAATAATAATAATAATAATAATAATAATAATAATAATATTTGCCCTGATGCAGTTCCAGGCACTAGGTCTCATGGTTTCTGATCTTAACTGGTTGGGAGTGTTACTGTGTACACGATTTATCTTTGTGTAAAAAAAAAAAAAAACCAGAAAAGAAATTGGCTTCAGAAAATATTCTGCTCAATACCATAGATTTGTCTGTCACTTTCTTGGCTTTAACCAGTTGAAAACGTCCTTCAGTTGCTGACAACATGTGCATCTCTGTTCACGAGCAGAAGTAGTGAGTGAGCATCATAGCTATGCGTTGAGAGGAATTTTTGCGGGGTAAGAATAATTCACCTCTGATAACATGCGTGTTTCGTTCATCTTTTTTAAACATCTCTTATTCAGGGACCTTTCGAGCTGGGTGGGCTACCCAACCTGACAAAAATTGTTACTGAGCCCCCGACTTCAATTTCAGATGCTGTTTATCTTGATATGAGATCACCACGTCGCGCACATATGTTTGTGACGCATGCGCCTTGTGTAATCTTACCAGACGGGTAGTCATGACGAGTATATTAGGCCGTATATATTTGTACCCTAGTATCACTTTGATGGCATGCGCTACTCTCTCACTCGATACTACTACTACTACTACTACTACTACTACTACTACTACTACTATTACTACTACTACTACTACTACTACTACTACTATTACTACTACTACTACTACTATTAATAATAATAATGATAATAATAATAATAATAATCATAATAATAATAATATAGGCACCGGGTGTGAAATTTCGGGGGAGGGGCAAGTCGATTTCCACTGGTACTTATGTTATCGATCCCGAAAGGATGAAAGGCAAAGTCGATCTCAGCGGAATTTGAACTCAGAACATTAAGATAGACGAAATGCCGCTAAACATTTTGTCCAGCGCGTTAACAATTCTGCCAGCTTTCCGTCTCAGTAATAATAATAATAATAATAATAATAATAATAATAATAATAATAATAATAATAATAATAATAATAATAATAATAATAATAATAATAATAATAATAATAATAATAATAATAATAATAATAATAATAATAATAATAATAATAGCGTAATCATCTGCATGAAATGTCAGAAACTGTTCGACAAGTGAGTACTATGGACACTTTAACAGGCTAATCTGAAAAAGCCAAACAAGTTGCTATAAATAAAAAGCAACAGCCTTGTATATACCCGAGGCATAAGAAGATAAGCTGAAGGATACCGCGTAGTTATATATATATAAAAAAAAAAGATTAAAATGACACTTCTAATAATTCTGCAGCAAATTTACCTTGCATCGGTAATTTTATATGACGGTACAAGGTCATACAATTTATAATGTAAAAAGCATAGGCGTATTGTTCGACAACAATACACGGCTACGTTGCTCTTATTTTACTTCCCACAGAATATCATGAATGTTATATAATACAAGGGTTTGATGGATGACACTTGATGTTGCTGTTGGCACTCCGTCGCTTACGACGTCGAGGGTTCCAGTTGATCCGATCAACGGAACAGCCTGATCGTGAAATTAACGTGCAAGTGGCTGAGCCCTCCACAGACACGTATACCCTTAACGTAGGTAGTTCTCGAGGATATTCAGCGTGACACAGTGTGACAAGGCTGACCCTTTGAAATACAGGCACAACAGAAACAGGAAGTAAGAGTGAGAGAAAGTTGTGGTGAAAGAGTACAGCAGGGTTCGCCACCACCCCCTGCCGGAGCCTCGTGGAGCTTTAGGTGTTTTCGCTCAATAAACACTCACAACGCCCGGTCTGGGAATTGAAACCGCGATCCTATGACTGCGAGTCCGCTGCCCTAACCACTGGGCCATTGTGCCTCCACCGGATGACACTAGATGGTATGGTATCTATTTTATCGATCAGAGCATATGATATGGTGCTTATTTTATCGATCATAAAACACGGTAGGGTGCTTATTTTATCGATTAGAGTACATGATCAGGTAACATGACGTTATATATTTTATTGATGGGAATAGATAGCATAAAGTTTGTTTTATCGGTGAAATTACGTAGCATTGTACTTATTGTATCGATAAGCTACTCGGCCTAGTATTTATTTTATTGATCTAAGTAGATAACATGGCGCTCATTTTATCGATCAGAGTAAATGATACAGAACTTATTTTATTTTAAGGGGCTAAACAGAGAGGGGACAAACAAGGACAGACAAAGGAATTAAATCGATTACATCGACCTCCAGTGCGTAACTGGTGTTTAATTTATCGACCCCGAACGTATAAAAGGCAAAGTCGACCTCGGCGGAATTTGAACTCAGAACGTAACGGCAAACGAAATACCGCTAAGCATTTCGCCCGACGTGCTAACGTTTCTTATTTTTTTATTGCCCACAAGAGGCTAAGTATATAGGGGACAAACAAGGACAGTCAAAGGGATTAAACCGATTAAATTGACCTCCAGTGTGTAAATGGTACTTAATTTATCGAGCCCGAAAGGATGAAAGGCAAAGTCGACCTCGGCGAAATTTGAGCTCAGAATGTAACGGCAGACGAAATACCGCTAAGCATTTCGCCCGGCGTGCTAACGTTTCTGCCAGCTCGCCGCCTTGCTGACACAGAACTTATTTTATCGACTAGATATGGTGCTTATTCTATATCTCAGAGGACATAGCCTGACCCTTATTTTATTTGTCTAAACGAACCAAAGGTAAAATTATTTTTTGTATATAACTTGAATCCAGAACAAGTAAGTATTTAAACATTTGGGTCGGCACTCACATATTTGCTGTCATTAGCGCATGGCCCTCTACACAGAAATGATCATTCATCATCACGATCATCATTAAAATGAGACAACGGTGTGGCAGAATCAGTAAAATATCAGATTATATATTGCACCAGAAACCGTAAATTGCCGGATTATAATTGGCAGTAGTAGGAACAGTAATGCTCAGGATTAAATGACTTTCATTATACAGTTAAAACTCTTAACGATTTGAAGTTGAAAACTTTACTTGTGATCCTTAATGGATCGATAAAACGAATAAGTAATTGCTATATCAGCTAGAAATAGCAGTGAAATACCCTTCAAATCGCACCAGATTATCTTGAAAAAAAAAAAGAACACATGGGATAATGTAGGTCTAGATATACTATGTCTGAAAAATCTGTCATATAACGCCCTACAATGTTAAAAACGAACGTTTACATCAGATTAGGTAAAGGACGGGTTGTTTACTCATTGAATGCTTTTGATCACAGTTCTGCTGATCTTAGGTGAAGGATAGAATCGCGAACGTCAAGACTGGAAGGAATTCTAAGTAGGTATTCGATCATTTAATATTTGCAGCAAAATTTTTCTTAAATCATATAAATTGACTGAAGGAAAGGAAAAACACACTGGATAATAATGACCAAGATATCCTATGTCCAAAATAAAGGAGACACCTTTACATCACAACGTCCTTCCTCGTTTATCTACTCAATGTTAGTTATGAGCTGGGATTAAACAACAAAAAACAAAAATATAGTAAGTATACACCAACGAGAGATCTTTCACGCGTTCGCTCGACTTCCTACAAACAACGACCACATCTCCACCAAATGACGACCTATCATACCACCTGAAATCCAATGTGCTAGCTGAAATACAAGAAGACGGGATGGTCACGGTGAGAAAGCCTTTGATAAAAAAATCTGCTCAATGCCAAGATTGAGTTAGGATTAAACACAAATAATAACACTGCATAAATTTATTGAGTATAAAATAGTTAATACGCTGTTCTTTGTGCATCTGAAAAGTTAATGCGTATAACTAACGGCGTAGTTAAAATGTAATGCTGCTAATCTTCGGTTTAGGGATAAAACTGAGGAAAAACAAAAACCGAAAAGCAGTCGTCTATGCTCGGTAAAATAGCTGATAGAATGGATAAGAGAGCTGATTCGTAGTTAATGACAAAGAAGTGTGATTTCTTATACCAACATTGGTTCTTCTGTATCTATATCCGTGGGCAAAGAAATGATGTCATCTCTTCCTCGCTTATCTATTGGTATAACAGCTAATGATGGTTCATTGTTAGGTGGGACACTAACAATGTCTTCTAAAGATTTTTTTCAACTACTGTAAAAAAAAAAAATCTTTTTTCTTTTTACTTTATGAAGATTAACTGCAGCTAGAAGAATATTTTGTTGGAGAATTAGCATACGTTATTATCAGGAATGTGGTGTAAGCAGAGCCAAACGCTTCGTATTCGGTAATACTAATTGGTAAGAAGAAATAAAAAAGAATAAGAAAAAATATAGAAAATAGAGTGCTGAAAGCGAGGGAGAGAGTTCGTTGTTAGAATGCTGAATAATGTTTAGTAACTGGTTATATCGTTGAGACACCATTGTACTTCGTCTCGACGTCATCGAAAGAAAGGTACATTCAACTATTTCCCTGTTAATTTTCAATGGTTCGACGTTAATATCAACTATATAAAGTGTTTGGTTGGTTCTATCGGTCAGTTGTATTTGTCCTTTCTACCTACAGATAGCTAGATAGACAGGGATATTGGTAGTGAGGTGTCCCTGCTAAAACAATAAATATAAACAAAAAACAAACTAAAACACTACACTGACAACGGAAAATGACTTTTCAGCAGATTTACTCAACTTGATGTGGTCCTAGATTGCTAAAAGTATTTAGTCGACAAAGGGAAAGCAAAGCTCGTTATATATACTGGATTTTTAATGTGTTTAAGTGAATATCATTGATAGTCAGGTCAGATTAAACGTTTACATGCTGAAGGTTATTGGAAAACTAAGGGAAGGAGGAACTTCCAGACCGTTTGGAAAATTGGTGCTTATTGATATTACGCACATAATAGACGATTGGATACCATTTTGCATTGTTTTTTTCCAAATGCTCATATAAAAGTGTTAACTTTTCATTGGCTCTTTTGACATGACTAAATATAAACTATGCATATAAATACGGAGATTAAATCGAAAATATAATGTGAAACAAAATGAATGAAAATATATCTACCTACGTCTCAGGTTTACATTTACCAATGAAACATAATTGAACATAAAAATGTTCTAATTTAAAGCTTTTTACATGCAAGAATTATGTCGGCTGTAATATGAAACAAATGTGTTTGTCTTTGCACGTGAAATAAACATGAAAAAAGTATCAGAATATCGTCACATTTCATAATTTTATCAAACAAAAACTAAATCAATGAAAAAACAAAATTCATCTCGACAAATCTGAACTGTGTATTTACAGGTTTTAAAATGTTTTGCTTGATATTCAACGAAGTACCAGTGGTTGCTTATAAACTGCAGACCTCCCCGGTCGTTGTTTCGTGCACAATCATTCTAGCTTTCTTCTCTCTTGTATTACGTATAGATGTTTTCTGGCCGGGTGTGTTAGCAATCCAACCACAAACTGAAGGTTCTATGGTTCATATCGGACAATCGGTGCGAACTGTCCATCATCGAAGCATTTAACTCTCATCTGGTTAGTTTCCCATGTCTAACTGCTATCACGTACAGATCAGGTCACATTTGTAAACCCCAGGAATTCGTTACTCTGTAGTACTAAATTGCAATTGTCTTACTGATTTTCTCTATTTTCTCCTCTCGAAGTGTTGATCGATGCTTTACGAAGGTGTTGCTCTAGCTTCTTAGAACAATCTACTCTTTTAATTATTCCTTTTAACTTCTTGTTCAATTAGAAATATTTCACGAGAAGTAACTGATATATGAGCAAAAAATACACACAACCCACTTTTACTTTTTTCATTCTCGCCTTCACTCTTTCTCCACGCATATACGCGCGTACTATATTCATGTATGTAGCCTTTGCACGGACAAATGCAACATCAATAACAATAACAATATATCAACAACAACAACAACAACAACAACAACAGCAACAACAAAGGAAAGCAACTATTAGAAAAACTGGTGCCTAGTGGCTGTCTGTCAGAAGAAGACAGAAGACATGCAATTACCGCTGGCCACTTTACATATGAGCCAATTGCTGCATAACTAAACTTTGTGCGTATTTCTTCTTTAAACCCAGGTTATTATAGAAGACAATTTGGTTTTCCTCATTTTGTTAGTCCTTTCATTGATTGATATCGAATTGCAGGAAACTGTATATTTCTATTTTTCTTGCTCTTAGCTCCTAATTTCGAAAGAAGTTCTCAGTGGTCTTCTTCTTCTTCTTCTTCTTCTTCTTCTTCTTCTTCTTCTTCTTCTTCTTCTTCTTCTTCTTCTTCTTCTTCTTCTTCTTCTTCTTCTTCTTCTTCTTCTTCTTCTTCTTCTTCTTCTTCTTCAGTTTTCTTTACAATAATTGTACGTTGTATGCGGATGGAAGTTTATGCATCTGTGTGCATATATATATATATATATATATATATATATATATATATATATATATGTATGTATAATATATATATTATATATATATATATGCATATGTGTATATAAAATCTCTCTCTCTCTTTATATATATATATGTGTGCGTGTGTGTGTCTATACATACATACATACATACATACACACACACACACACACACACACACACACACGCACACACACATATATATATGTATGTATATTTACACACACGCGTATACCTAAGTATGCACGCGTATACACACTTCGTATTCACCTACAGATCTAGCAAAATAATTCCCCAGTTCTGTTTACATTAGCTATATTGCTTCCTCGGGCAGACAATTTTTTTATTTATTTATTTATTTTCATTTCTATTTTTCAGAAGAACCTTTTGCCGTTTTAGACTTACCATATATCGCTAGTATTTCTGTTATCTTCCTCTGTAATCGAAGTAAGGCAAAAACGTTAGGAATAACAGTTCTCAAATGTTTATCGTCGTTGCCAATAAGCCCCGAGCATTAAACTTTGACAATTGGATTTTACCAATTCTTCCAGCATTTCTTCCTTAGTTTTGTTTCTATATGTTTGATTTTTTTCTTTTTGGTATTCTTTATTTTATATTTGTATTTTTGTTGTTGCTTTTTCCTCACCTATATTGAAATTCTATCAGTAGTAACTGATTAGCCTTCAGCATTTACGGGTGTCTTTCCAACAATTCCATCAACTTTTCACAAGCATGTGAAAGATGCAACCATTTATCGCCTTATTTGCAAAAGCAAGCTTATGATGATGATGATGATGATGATGATGATGATGATGATGATGATGATGATGATAGTGACGATGATGATTATGGTGATGATGATGATTTGTAATAATAACAATAATAATAATAATAATAATAATAATAATAATCATAATATTAAATAATAATAATAATAATAATAATAATAATAATAATAATGATAATAATAATAATAATGATAATAATAATAATAATAATAATAATGATAATAATAATAATAATGATAATAATAATAATAATAATAATAATAAATGCCAATAATGTTAATAACAGCAATATTATTACTACTGCTATTACTAATGATAATATTAATAATAATTGTGGTGATGAAAGATGATAATAACAATTATATAAAAAAAAGAGAAACAAGTTATGTTTATCATTTCAAACAGTTTTGCGTTGATAATCATTTCAAATTATTTCTTATTAGTTTGGCATCAGTAAAGGCATTTAAAGAAATATTATTGACAAAAAAAATTGTTTATATAAATATATTTAGACAGAGGGTAGGAATTGAAAGTACCGAAGATAAAGTCATCATTCCTGTTGGTAAAATATATTAATAACAAAATAAATAAAAAAAATCTTCCAATTTCCTGTTTCCTAAATTGGTAATAATTAACTGCATGTCCTTCATTATATTTCACTATATCACTGGTATTTCTATAGTATGATGTTATTTTGTATACACACACGCAAACACACACACATACACACACAAACATACACATGCACACACTCATATCATCATCATCATTATCATTTTCATCATCATCATCATCATCGTCGTTGTCGTCTTCAGTTAGGTGCTGTCCCTCTTTCTAGGGTCGGCTTCCCAAGACTTTCCCGTTCTTTCTGTGTTGTGTTGCATAAATACATACGATTAGCATCGCTCCTGTTTCCAGTCCATTCTTTGAGTTGCCATTCCATAAATACGTTTGAATCCCCTGTCTCTCTTCCTCTCCACATTTTTCTATTAGAACGGTCTTGTGCTGTGATGCTATGTCGCATCGTTTGTATAACGTTATGATACCACTATGGACTTGATTCTCAACAACAGCTGTCTTTAGATTTTCACCTTTTCTAATACTGCACCCTATGTTACCCTCTCTTTCTAGCTTATTCTGCTCAATCTACGAAAGTTACACATCTCAAAGGCATCTATCTTCTTTTTATATTGCCCAGTACATTGTTCAAGTTTGTGCCCCGTAGAGGACGATTGGGTAATATAACAGTTTACTACCTTCATGTAGTTTGTTTGAAAATGACCCTTAAATCTACCATCAAATTTGTACACCTTCATAGTCTCATTTTCAGGATGAAATGATGTAGGCGTTCACTGTTGTTCCTTATCAATAAAACGCAGGGCTTGTGTGATCTGCAGATTTTACTGCCGGAATTAAATTAGAATTTTGCTTATTCATACATCATGAGTGCCTATTTTTCTTTGTGACTTAGATAAGTTGTCAGTGCACATATTTTAGCGTAATGTGTATGACTTGATTCAATAGTTGAAAATTTACGTAGAGTTCTGTAGAGCGACCAATAAAAACATCTCTTAAATGTCTCCTAAACTATCTCGCTTCGTAAAATGTTTAATTTAGGATAATATATTTGCCTAGGGCTATGTAATGCTGATGATTTCAAAAAGGATGAAATGGCAGTATACATAGCTATGACTAAAAACATTATTTAGCATGTTTGTAATAAGTAGAAAAATGTCATTGAATATGTATATTTTGCGCATCTTCTTCGTTACTCTTAGGTTTAAAATTCTAATTTTTCACTTCCCCATGATTTATACTTTATCTAGAAGTGACTATATCCGCTACAATAACTGCTGCCAGGGCAGCTCAATAGAGTAATGTTTTCCATTAGTGTTTTCCTAGCTTACTCTTTTACTTTTTTACTTGTTTCAGTCATTTGACTGCGGCCATGCTGGAGCACCGCCTTTAGTCGAACGAATCGACCTCAAGACTTATTCTTTGGAAGCCTAGTACTTATTCTATCGGTCTCTTTTGCCGAACCGCTAGGTTACGGGGACGTAAACACACCACCATCGGTTGTCAAGCGATGTTGGGGACAAACACATACACACACACATATACACACACACACACACACACACACACACACACACACACACACATATATATATACGACGGGCTTCTTTCAGTTTCCACCTACCAAATCCACTCACAAGGCTTTTGTCGTCCCAAGGCTATAGTAGAAGACACTTGCCCAAGGTGCCACGCAGTGGGAAAGAACCCGGAACCATGTGGTTGGTAAGCAAGCTACTTACCACCCCAGCTTATAAAAATATATACTGTATTTATCAAATAATATTTATCTCTCACCAGATGGAGTACATTTTTTTGTAGATCTTACCATATCCAGGTGGGTACCATTCAAGCACCTTTGTAATTATCCAACAGTAGTAGTAATCAAGTTAAAGCTAACTACATTGAGTTGTAATGATTACTTAGAATTACTTGAGGTAAGCAATCCCTCTATATCTTATCCGATGCTTAGATCTTGGGTTCACTTCTCTGGACTGTGAGTATTTAACCGTTTGTATCTCCAACATCGTAACAACGAATACAGAGATTAGTACATCTGCATAAGTTTTTCTAATTATTTCTACAGTCAGTTACAGTATATATGATTTAAATTTGTCCCACACACGTTTCTGCTGCACAGACATCTAGCAATTGCTAGTTACATTGACCTCGTGATTAGTCTATGCACCTTTATTCAAGGTCCACTCACTAACGTGGAGTGAAGTGAACTAAGAGTATGTAGTTTTGACTAGGGATGTATTTTTGTAGGGACTACAGTTTTTGCGTGCAAAGAATGTGAAAAGGAGTCTTGGAAATCTAATTTGGCTATAAAATATTGCTATGATGTTGGATTAAATTCCAGCGGAGAATAGTAGTAATTTAATTAGATCAGATTGTATTTAAAACAAAAAAAAAAAACCCAAAAAACATTAGCCTTAAGTGGAATTAGTGAATTTAGATATTGTGTAGAGTTACTGGTCATTGATTAAGAAAAAAATTAAAATATGACTATTTAAATAAGCAGAATATAATTTACGAGGTCAACCTGAATTTCAATTTATTCGCAGTTTTTTCGTCCTATGTGTGTTGCAGGAATTTTCGCGGCCATGCTGGAGCACCATCTTGAAGGGGTTTTAATTCAGCAAATCGAAACCATGACTTATTTTTAAAGCCTAGTACTTATTCTATCAGTCTCCTTTGCCGAACAGCTAAGTCATGGGGATGTAAACGCACCAACACGGTTTAAAAAGCGGTGATGGGTGGGGGACAAGCACAGACACAAAGACACATACACACACATATATGACGGGCTACTTTCAGTTTCCTATTTCTTTATTGCCCACAAGGGGCTAAACATAGAAGGGACAAACAAGGACAGACAAATGGATTAAGTCGATTACATCGACCCCAGTGCATAACTGGTACTTAATTTATCGACCCCGAAAGGATGAAAGGCAAAGTCGACCTCGGCGGAATTTGAACTCAAAGCATAAAGACAGACGAAATACCGCTGAGCATTCCGCCCAACGTGCTAACGTTTCTGCTAGCTCACCGCTTCTTACCACACAACTACGCCTGCGCATATATATATATATATATATATATATATATATATATATATATATATATATATATATATATATATATATATATATATATATATATATATATATATATATATATATATATATATATATATATATATATATATATATATATATATATATATATATATATATATATATATATATATATATATATATATATATATATATATATATATATATATATATATATATATATATATATATATATATATATATATATATATATATATATATATATATATATATATATATATATATATATATATATATATATATATATATATATATATATATATATATATATATATATATATGTAACATGGATGATAATACTTTCAACCGGGACATTTCAACCGTGTGTAATTGTTGAAGTTCTTCAATTCAGTGTATTTTACGTATATTTACTCGATTCATCAATGGTTTCTCCCATTGGTTTGATGCACTATTTTCTATCATTAATAGGACCGTCGACATTTTTAACGACACGGGTATGCTAGTTCAATTAAAATATAATAAATACATTACGTTCTTTACATTAGAGACAAAAATATATGCATACACTTATATAGAAACAGTGAGTGGCAATTTTCATAAATTGTCAAATTTCGAGGCCTCGAGTAAGAGTTAGGTAAACATTCCTCTCTTTATTTTAATGTATCTCAGTCGGTTTGCAAATTTATCGCATTTAATTTAACAACTATACTGCAAGAAATTATAATATGACTCGTTAGATACATATTGATTTCTAAACGCTTCATTTTAGTTTTCAGTTGAGTTTCAATTATGATTTGAAATTATTCGTATCTGGATAGGTATATTTAGTATTGTGAAGTGCATTCTATGTTTAGTAACACAGTCAATTAACATCTCAGTTTTGTGAGATGTTAATTGATTTAAACAAACAACTCAACAGAAAAATCCACCCCACATAAAACTCCACACAATTGTACAAGTTACGTCAGTTTTTGTTTTTAGGTAATTTGTATGAATTTAGAAAAAGTCGCATAGCTCATCAAAGAAAAGCTGTGTTTGAAAGCAAATTGGTACAAATAATCATGAGTAATTTTTCATCACGCCTATTCAATGAATCTACCGTTAGTATCAATGACTGCTTCATTACGAGGTCGGAAACGTTGACATGCTTGAATCAGATGATCCCTATGAATTTTGGACATAAATACTGATTATGGCAGACTTGAGAGACTGTATGGTGTTATGGAGGTGTTGATTGACCAATTTTGCATTGC
Source organism: Octopus bimaculoides (assembly GCF_046866305.1). Taxonomy (NCBI): domain Eukaryota; kingdom Metazoa; phylum Mollusca; class Cephalopoda; order Octopoda; family Octopodidae; genus Octopus; species Octopus bimaculoides. The sequence continues at coordinate 31,025,560 of NC_142928.1, forward strand.
ACATTATAATTACATACAACAGTGTATAACAAAATACAATTTCGTCACTTTACTTTGCAGACTTTAAATCGTAATACCAGGTTATGACTTTCCTCATGAGTATTGTTGTGTCGACGCCCCCAGGCGAAGAAGTAGGATCAGCCAAGACATATAAATAAAGGTAGTCTGGCCGTGGTAGGTGTGTTGAGTAGCAGTCGAGTAGCAGTTGCGTAGCGGTTGAGTAGAGATCATCCGAAGGTGCTAGATAGCAGTAGCTTGAGACATAACAAGCATCCAGCTAGTTTCATCGAATTGTGAAGTTTACCTTACATCATGAATCAGATCATTTATTAGACGCACATTTTTCTGGCTGAATCCATTATACGTAATTGATTATGTGAAAGCAAAATGACCATTGTTGGCATCTTATCTCAGAATGTGAATGGAGGCAAAGGATGACTTGCTATCCTTCTTTCCGAGTGGACAAATCTTTTGCCTTTTACAGTACCATCGAGGATTTTGGAATCAATGGTTTTACCATTTTTGCCAACGGGTTGAATGTTTTCTTTAGCTTGCAGTACCGGATCCAAATGTTCGCTACATAAGTAAAAGAAGGGGCAGACTATTTAAGAATGTCGAAACATGATGTTATATAGGCACTGATGTAAAACTAGCCTAGAAAAGATGTAAATGATAAATAAGAATATGATTAATAGCACTATGTATACTTGTGACGCATGGCTTAGTGATAGAGTGTGGTACACTCGATCACTAGATCGTGATTTCAATTCCTGGACCGGGTGGTGCGCAGTATTCTTGAGCAAAACGATTTATCTCACGTTGTTCTACGATCACTTCGACATCTGTCACGTAGTATACCGTGCACCTGTTCAGGCAACGTCGATTTAATGAAGGGAGCGAGCTAATGTGCAGCACGAACGTTTGATCACTGTAAACAAATCATTTGTACAGGTCGTTCAGCAAAAGCTGAACACACATAGGTCATCTTAGACAGGAGAGTCTATCATACCTGTGAGTATAGGATTTCTATATTTGGGAGTCAATTTTGCCTTTAATGCGGTCAATCGGCAGAATTGGCAGAATTGGCAGAGCATCAAACTAGATGCTTTGAGTTGTGTTCCAGATCTTTACGTTTTGAATTTGAATGTGGCTAAGTTACCAATGGCCAGAGGTAATCAATCGACTATGAAAATATTCAGTCCAATCCGCAACTGACTTGTGTGGACAGGTCGGCCTATCATTAGTACAGATAAACCGACAACGTTCAGTAGTGAGTCCAAATCGACTGAAAGATAATAAAAAAGAAATACTGGAATAGTAGAAATAAAAAGGCTCTGTAGATGAACAATGGACTAAGGCGCAGGAGTGGCTGTGTGGTAAGTGGCTTGCTTACCAAGCACATGGTTCTGGGTTCATTCCCGCTGCGTGGCACATTGGACAGGTGTCTTCTACTGTAGCCTGCCTCGGGCTGACCAAAGTCTTGTGAGTGGATTTAGTAGACGGAAACTGAGAGAAACCCGTCGTATATGTGTGTATATATATATATATATATATATATGTATATATATATATATATATATATATATATATATATATATATATGTATGTGTGTATTTATGTTTGTGTGTCTGTGTTTGTCCCCCCCCAGCCTCACTTGACAACCGATGGTGGTGTGTTTACGTCCCCGTAACTTAGCGGTTCGGCAAAAGATACCGATAGAATAAGTACTAGGCTTCCAAAGAATAAGTCCTTGGGTCGATTTGTTCGACTAAAGGCGGTGCTCCAGCATGGCCGCAGTCAAATGACTGAAACAAGTAAAAGAGTAAAAGAGAGAGAGAGAGAGAGTAACTCTTTATGGGTCCCGACTTTATATAAACTTGCAGGTGTTTCAATTTTCTTGGTTTTAAGAGAAGAAGCCTTTTTTTTCCTCACTTGATTTAGCAGGTGATTTTCCATATAGTTATTCGACCTGATAGAAATAACAGCTAAATAGTCATTAAATGGCATCATAGTATCTTCAAAATGTGAGAACTAAGGATTTATCGGGAAAGAAGGTCACGCATGGAGTGTCTTGTATTAATGGACTACGCAATGCAGGCTGATTGGGGTTTGAACATCACAATCATCATCTTCATCGTCGTCATGATCATTATCATTATGATGATGATGATGATGATGATCATCATCATCATCATCATCAGCAGCAGCAGCAGTATAAACCAAAATCAACTACAAATCAACAACATTAATACTTTTAGTACTTTAGGATTTAATATATTCGAGTTATTGGCATCTTATTTAAAGGAAAATATCTATCTATCTATCTATCTATCTATCTATCTATCTATCTATCTATCTATCTATCTATCTATCTATATATCTTTCTATCTGTCCGTCTGTCTGTGTGTCTATCTATCTATGTATCTATCTTTCTATCTATAATCCATTTTGCACTTTGAAACTGGAACCTGGCAGGAAAGCTTGGCACTGGACCTTAAAAGCCAAGGAATAAAGCATGGTGCTTTGAAGATCTTTACCTCAAACAATAGCACATCTCTGAACACAATCGGATATTGAAACGATTGAAAAACAAATTGACAAAAACATACAAAACGAACAAAGAAATAACACCCATTAAAAATATGCAAATATTAAAAAAACCCAAAGGGAATCTTGATAGTCCGGAACGTTTAAATTATAAATATAATAGATTCTTTAAATCGATATCTTTTGAATTAAATGTTATTTTTATGTAGGATTCCATCTAACCTCCAACAATATCTTGAAATCTACCTAAGGCTAAGAAAAATATACATTTCATTGTTTAACTAATGTGAATACTGCAATACTTGCGTACAATTGTTTATAGAGATATTTCATTCAACTGTTTTGTCTTCATTTTTAAAGCAATTGCATACAATATTAAACTATATAGACTTTTGTAACGGGATGCCATTGTTGTGAACTGTAATTCTGTGGATTAAATATGCTGAACAATGAAATTAAACACATGCATCTTTTTGCCCACCTTACTCGCTATCTGTTTTCTTCTCTCTCGCTCTTTCTCTCTCTCTCTCCAGACATTTACATACATGCATACATATTTACATATATATAATATATAAGATATATGCATATATATATATATATATATATATATATATATATAATATATAAGATATATACATACATACATATATATATATATATATATATATATATATATATATATATATATATATAAATATATTCCAAAAAGCCGCACTGCCATTTGGTAAATACATAAGGGACACTGTCACACGAGCGTATGTATGCGTGCATGCGTACATACATACATACACACATACACTTGCATTTATATATATAATATCTTATTACGTTTAGGTTGATTAAGTGTTCAGTATTTCATTCGAGGTCTCTTGAAGCAAGCTGTTCTGACCTTATGGATAAACGTAGTTCAAAGCAACATGTAAGCAACGCACACACTTACAATATGAGAACTGTATATTCTTTTACTAAACTCACCTCTACCATCACTGAGACAAAATGATCAAGGGAAAAGACATCACAGCACAGAGAGTAGTTTAGATTAGAACGTATTCTGTTATTCTTTTATTCTTTTACTTGTTTCAGTCATTTGACTGAGGACATGCTGGAGCACCGCCTTTAGCCGAGCAAATGGACCCCCAGGACTTATTCTTTGTAAGGCTAGAACTTATTCTATCGGTGTCTTTTGCCGAACCGCTAATGTACGGGGACGTAAACACACCAACCTCGGTTGTCAAGTGATGGTGAGGTGGGGGGAAAACACAGACACACAAACATATACGCACACATACATATGTATATATATATATATATTTGTATATATATATATATATATATATATATATATATATATATATATATATATATATATATATATATATATATATATATATATATATATATATATATATATATATATATATATATATATATATATATATATATATATATATATATATATATATATATATATATATATATATATATATATATATATATATATATATATAATATATATATATATATATATATATATATATATATATATATATATATATATATTATATATATATATATATATATATATATATATATATATATATATATATATATATATATATATATATATATATATATATATATATATATGTATATATCTATAGCAGGCTTCTTTCAGTTTTCACCTACCAAATCCACTCACAAGGCTTTGATCGGCCCGAGGCTATAGTAGAAGACACTTGCCCAAGGTGCCACGTAGTGGGACTGAACCCAGAACCATGTAGTTGGTAAGCAAGCTACTTACTACACAGCCACTCCTGCGCCATATTGTTTCGTGTTAACATTCTAAACTCCAGTAAGCCCTAGTATGAAATTGTCTACGAGTCATTAATACAAACATCAGTACACTTCAATCAGCCTGAAACCGCCCATCACTTCTTAAACTACGGATGCAGTCTCTATGTAGTCATCCGACTTGCTAGAAATAGCAGTTATCAGGCTTCCCTAAGTTTTACATATTCCCGAAAACAGGAGGGAGGTCTACGACTGCAATATCTTTGACCTTGGGCCTGCTTGATCAGAGATGACTTAGGGTTTTAAAGTCAAAAACAATACTGTAATACCTTATAGCAATTTATTTATATGAGTAAAACATAAATGATTAAACACAGAAATCGATTTAATGTCTGTAATGGTACTTTATTCCCACATCATATCGTTCACTAAGGCATCACTCGCCACAAGATTGTTTCTGCTGTTCAGGCTGTGTTCCACTCGAAATTCACTCCGCAAAGAGAAGAGTGCGTATGTGTAGAAACCACACCAATCTTGTACTCACTTCTCTTACTTAGAACACAAACAAGGGCTTCCTGTTACTCTGTCTCAAAGCCCACTCTTACTCATATTTCTAAATAAAACTGCTACCTTTACCAGCCTTCGAATCCTGTTAATTTCTAGCAACTACTTGTCTATCTCTCGTCCTGTTTCGAGTATTCTTATTTCAGATCACCCCATTCTGAAATTATTCGAAGGTATAAAAAGCGAAATGGGATTTGAACTTACAATGTGAAATATTATAACTAAAACAATACCTTTTATATGAAAGTTTAAAATTTCTGATTTCTATCATTCTTAATAACAATAACATAAGCACATGATTAAATATATTTGGGGAGAAAATATTCTGTAGAGATTACACAAGACTTTACTGGTATTTTCGTTACCAACCCAAGAGAGATGGAAGCAGACTTAGTTTAAAATATATTTCAAATCAGGACACAATCGGAGAGGAATACGATAAAACATTTTTCTTGTGCTTCACCTTATGGCTTTCTCACACAAATTTGTTAACCTTGGATATTTGTATGTATATTTTCCAAGATGTACTCCTATTCAATTTGATGTAAGAAAGGAAAATGCTTAATATGCTTCTCAAATCACGAATAAACGTTTAGAGGGTGATATTGTTGACGATTAAATCAGCCCAAATACTTAATTGGCTGTTGTTTTAGCCTTGAATATTGAAAGCAAAATTTGATTCCAGAGCAGAGAATCTAAACACAGTAAGGCCTTTCATCTGTCACTTTACCAATTCTTCCAGCTCCTGTCTTCTGAATTATAATAATAATTAGGATAACTGAAACATTAGAATTAAACTAGGACCACTCATATACATAATTAGGGGTAGATGAAACAGCTGATACAATACAGAAAAATGAAGGAAAACATTAGGAAAGAGCGTTAATCTTTAAAAAAAGAGAGCTTTAACTTTAAAAACTGAACTCATTCATAGCAATAAGATCGTAAGTTTAAATAATTAGCCCAATTAAAAGCTACTTCAAAATAAAGTAAGTGGAAGTTAAATGAATTACAGAGCTTAGAGTGGAAACTTGAAAGTGAAACTCACAATTGTAAAGCTGATAGGAAAAGGCGACGTCCATGATCATTTCAGGGTCATATGACAATGACCTAACTAAGGTAATCTAAGATGTACCTGTTACAACTCTTAAAGAGGTCAATGAAAACACTAGATGTCACAATAAAAGTTGAGAAGGAGAATCTTTGTCTGGTGCTTAGACGACTGAATCTTTGTACTGCAAACAACGTACAGAAGGAAGTCGCAAGATGTTGGAGTAGAAAGACAATGAAAATGAAACAAGCAGGATGAAGGTAAAAAGAAAACATTAATAACAAGACTGATAATTATGATAAAGGACACGAACAGAAGCAGACATACAAATGATAGCAGTGCCGACAAACTTATATAAAATCAAAAATAGCCTATCGAGGGCTGTCCACTTTAAACTTAATACATGCAACTTGTATTCTACAAAATTGCTAATTGACATTATAACACAATCGACAATTAACATACCTAACGTTTTGTATAAATAAAATACCATGACCTTCACAACATATATCTACATAATGTGGAGTATTTTCTGAAAAATAAATACATCACACAATATCAGGATCTGTTACACTAATTATCACAAGAAAATGACAATGGAGAAAATACCATGGAGCTTAATAATATATATCGAGCACAGATTAGCACATAAAAATCAAGATATCATTTTCTAATGTGCTAATAACAGAATAGAAATGTAAAATTATTTTTATGATGTGTTGAAAAGCGGTTGATTTAAAAATATTATTGTAATGAAGTGTTATGCCTTTATTCAAGTTGAAATTATTGAAATTGGAATGACACATGGACACGATGTTTGTGAAGACATCAACGGATTAACTACAAAAGTAACATAGAAACCTTCCAGAAAGGATAACAATATTACTAACAGTTTTTTCGAAATGTTTTCTTGTCGTTGCACGAAGTCATGGACACCCTCTCGCCAGGATAAGATAGTTATAAAAGAAGACGGCTGCCCTAGTACATAGCTAGTACGCATTTCAGCTGAGTAAACTGGAATAACGGGAAATGACACTATGTGCCACCAAGTACGGAATTGAACTGACGAGCTTATGATCCCAAACCGATAGACCACGAGGAGTGGCTGTGTGGTAAGTAGCTTGCTTACCAGCTACATGGTTCCGGGTTCAGTCCCACTACGTGGCACCTTGGGCACATGTCTTCTACTATAGCCTCGGGTTGACCAAAGTCTTGTGAGTGGATTTGGTAGAGGGAAACTGAAAGAAGCCTGTTGAATATATGTGTGTGTGTCTGTGTTTCTCCCCCATTAGCACTTGACAACTGATGTTGGTGTGTGTACGCCCCCGTAACCTAGCGGCTCGGCAAGAGGTCCGATAGAATAAGTACTAGGCTTACAAAGAATAAGACCTAGGGTCGATTTCTTCGACTAAAGGTAGACCAGCATGGCCTCAGTCAGATGACTGAAAGAGATAAAAGAATAATCGTCTAATTCGCTTTGACTGGACACAGAAATCTATGGAAACCGACTGTCTATTTTTATGTCAGCAGGGCAGCGTCTATGCACGCGAAATCAAATCGCAGATAAATAGATAAAATGAAATGAATATTTCGTGAATTGAACATATGTCACATATTCAGAATACACGCAGGATTTATAAAATTTATTTATTAGTGCCGTACAAAATCATAAAACACATACACATGCGTACACAGACACACGCGAACACACTTATATATAAAACATAATATTTTAGAAGAAAAAAAAAATTTTCTTCGTAAACATTAGTTTACTAAAATTTACTTTTATATGACTTTATAAAGATAGGCAGTCAGAAAATTACGACAATTGTTAATTAAAGAAGTAAAGAGGAAAAAAATTTCAAAAGTAACAACAATAATATTTCTGGTTTAAGTCCATTTGCAAGATGTACTGCTAATTCCCTCTAAAGCAGTCTTGGCTGGCGGTCTTGGAATCTAATTTATAAGCCATTTATTCAATTAGTGATTCACCAGCTTTTACAAGACAGGAAATCTAATATATTCTATTAATAACTCATATTAAGCCAAAAGAAATGGCTCGGAGTTAAATACATTGTAAAAAAAAAAATTAAATAAAAATTAAAAGCAACATCCCTTTCTTAAAATCTTCTCATTCCCTCTCAGTCTCTCTGAATATTTATGTAAGTATAATAGTGTATGAATATTATATATATATATATATATATATATATATATATATATATATATATATATATATATATATATATATATATATATATATGTATGTATATATATATATGTATATATATATATATGTGTGTGTGTGTGTGTGTGTATGTGTGTGTGTGTGTGTGTGGATACACACATACATTCACACGAATGTACGTATATCAGTACGTTTGTGAGTGTGTATTTAACTATATATACACAGAGGAAAATATCTATATACTTATGTACGTGCTTCTATATATCTGCAGATATACATTCAAATACATACATATATAAATCGTTACATACGTGTATATTTGTAACCTTAATGTGTATTCATGAGATACACACTTACATATGAATAAATATTCATATATATATATATATATATATATATATATATATATATATATATATATATATATATATATATATATATATATATATATATATATAATATATATATATATATATATATATACATACATATATATATATATATTATATATATATATATATATATCTATATATATACAAGCATACATATATATATATACATACATATATATATATATATATATATATATATATATATATATATATATATATATATATATATATATATATATACATATATATACATATATATATATATGTGTGTGTGTGTGTGTGACTGAATATACGTACATAATCTAAGCACATATATTTCGAAAAAGAGGGTAAAAGAGAGAGACAGACTCAGTGAGTGACAGATCTCTGCAGTCATCTTTCTAACTATATCTGCATCTACATATGTATGTATTTTTGTTCTTGTGTGTGTCTGTGTCTATGTATATCTAACAATTTAGCGGCATTCAAGTAACAGGAATAATAATAAAAATTGAAAGAAAAAAAATAATGAAAACAAAAATAATATTTAAAAAATCGTTGTAATTTTCAGAAGATTGAAGTTGCTCCTTGAACGAAAAATCGCAGCACAGAAAATTACTTTCTGAAGTAGTTCTCTGACATTTTGCTTCAATAAATTCTTATTCTCAATCAGATTTCTTGCAAGGAATGGAGCCTTTTCAATCGGTAAAGACTCCGAACGTTAGCCGAAGTGTCTGGTTTTCTCATTACGACATCGACACTACATTGTTTTCGCGGCGAAAACAAATTTTCTCAAATAGTTGAGTCCGCTGAGTAGTAAAATGGTGCATAAAAGTATAATTGTAGAATACGCTACCATGAAGTAGGAAAGCACAATATGATTTGTTTTCATATTTGTTCAAAGACATGAATTTACATGAGTGAGTGTAGAAAATTGTACCTTGATTTCTAACGCAGAACCAATAAATACTGCAAGGAACCATATACATTATCTAACCACGTCTGCAGCTGCATTCCAGCTGTAGTGAGACATGCAACACTGAATAACAGAATAACATTTGGTTTTCTCTGCCGAGTAACAATGTTAACGACAGGCTAACATGAACTAAATACGCTACAACTTCATAGAGTCTCTAGGCTGTACACTACATACCTGATAGATTACAGAACTGGAATTAAAACAAGAACTATTTTCTTAATAAAGGCAAAATTAATGCGATGCCTTGCTAGTTGGATTGATAGAGTTTCTCCCTAATTGCTGCAAGATTAGGGATTCGCATTTGGTTACCTCCAGAACGCTGTATATAATTCCTGAAGTAACGACCTGATAATCGTTAGTTCTGGCTGGAGAAAGTTATTCGTATCTGAGTAGCTTCCTATGAGCAATCTGATTTGATTCCTATCCATTTAGGAAAAACTTGTATTGCTTTTTCTAGTTCCCAGTTAAATGCTTTGTGGCTTACATGGCCTAACATGGAACGAAATCACAAATTTTATGTTGTGTTGCCATGACAGGTAGACTCTACTTACGTGCATTGTGAGTCCTACTTACAACTATGTGAATTCAGCGGTCTGTCCTGATTCAGAATTAAGTCGCTAGGCCACAAACAAATTGCTACGCCTCACCTCAAGCATTTACCATTAATTTAAAGAAAAAGAGAGAGCAGGCAAAATATATTGGTTCGTGGGGCGGAATAGGAATTTTCGCTAATTTATGTTATTAAAATTTACGATAAATTGTTGCTGGTTGCGTAACTGGGCGATATCAAAATACTAGCTCAATTGTGAAATAGTAGTTAGTCAATTTTAGATCAAGGCTGAATATTGCATTAAAATTTAAAAGATAATATATTAACGAAATAAATTTGCTGAGACAAAAAAAAAACAAAAAAACAAAAAACAAAAAACAAAAAGGGAAAAAACAAAAAACAAAAAAAGTTACCGAATTCTATCCGATTATTCTATATCATCTAGTTTTACAATTGTAGATTTTTAAATGTATTTTACGAGATTGATTAAATTAAATGAAATATTTAATTTCCAAATTATTTTGAAATATTGTTGAATTATGGCAAGAAGCAGATGTTCAGTAAAGTTTACATATTTCTACTTGTTATGTTTACATATTTCTACTTGTTATGTTTACAATTATATTAATCCAATTTGAATATGTGTTTTAAAAGACAACAATGAATAATTATAAACTGCAGTGGAGGCATTCACAGAGAGAGGCTTATAGACGAGCACAAAAAACACATAAACAAAACACACATACACACGCACACATTCCCATGCTCGCACATACACACATACATACATACATGTTTACACACACACACACACACTTACTTGTTTGCATACACACGCATGCACATATACGAACAGAAAAACACACGAATACGCACACACAATAAATCCTAGAAGAAATCTGGTGCAATAGAAAGAACCCACCACGTTTGAGAAGCAAGTAAGTAACACCATCAAGACCAAGAGAGACATAGTTGCACTCATTCTTGAGGTGGCGTCGCAGCATTGCGAGTGTGAATTTCACAGATGTCATGGAATCTGATGTCAGAGTTGGTGAAGAAGGTACATTGGGATTTTCAGAAGTAAAAAATGCCAGCATAGTCTTCAGCATTAAGCTCAGCACATTATCCGGGGTCATCAGTGATCCGACCTGTGTGGGGATTGTGAAGAGGGCCAACTGGAGAGTAAGGTCTCTGTTTCGAATGCACATATTTCCAGAACACTTTGCTGTCAAGGCTAGTTGCTATACGTCGTTCAGACTCAAGCACTGCCTTTTTTGTCACTTGCTTGAGATGACTGGATGATCTGTTGCGTCTTCTTCTGTTCTCATCTATTCTATGCTGTCTATATTTCTGTTCAACATCACGACGATCTTTCCTTCAAGTCGAACTGCTGCAGTCTCCGAAATTGCACTGTTTTTTTTTTCTAGATCGTACGCGCGGTACTGATGCTTCACATGCAGCCCAGATTGCATTGAGGATATTTTTAAAAACTGTATTGACGTCGCCTGAACTGTAAAATTCAAACCAGTTTGGGTGTTGTAACTCCTTACGGTAACACTTCCAGTCTGCTTTGTTCGAGTCAACGCAAGTGGTTTGAAGGTGGTGGTGCTTCTTGTTTCTGCCTATAAGAGACAGATTGGCAACGATCATAGCATGATCTGAGTAGCCTAGAAATTTCTTCGTCGTAACACTGATAACAGTTTCAGGAGTGGTGGTAAAGAACAGGTCCAAAGTGTTAGCATCTGTTGTGAGAAAGGTGACTACTTGGGACCAGTTTGCACTCAGCACTACATTAAGGAAATCGTCAGCACTTTGTGTTGTTAGCGAGTTGGAAAAGATGTTTTCCTGAGGCTAAAACAACGGTAACACCGTCCTTTACATGTTTGCTGCGTTATTTTGGCATATACATACATATATATATTACTACAGACACACACACACACACACACACACACACACACACACACACACACACACACACATATATACACACACACACATCAAAACAAAGCGGCTTAGATAGTATTTAGTCATGAACAAACCGTTCTGTTTTGTTATTTAGATGTACTCTCTGACCTATCCACCAATTGAATCCAATGAAATAAAACTTGGTTGATGATACGTTTCCTACTTACAGTTCTCCTTATACATGGAGTATAGACGGTCATTTATCATGCAATTCATATACACATCACGTAATATGATTATAAGCATGTGACTTTTCTATAGACTCCGGGGTGACCAATATCTTCTGAATTTGCCAGACTCAAACTAAAAATCGTGTGGAAGCTTGTCATATATATATATATATATATACATACGCACACACATACATGCATATATTCTTTTACTCGTTTCTGTCATTTGACTGCGGCTATCTTGGGGCATCGCTTTTAGCCGAACAATTTGAACCCAGGACTTATCCTTTGCAAGCCTAGCACTTATTCTATCGGTGTATTTCGCCGAACCGTTAAGTTACGGAGACGTAAGCACACTAGCATCGGTTGTCAAGCGATGTTGGGGGAACAAACAGACACAAATACACACACACACACACACACACACACACACACACACACACACACACATACACACACACACACACACACACACACACATAAATATGTATGGCTGGCTTCTTTCAGTTTCCGTCTACCAAATCCACTCACAAAGCTTCGGTCGGCCCGAGGCCATAGTGGGAGATACTTTCAGAAGGTGACATGCAGTGGGACTGAATCAGGAACCATGCAATATTACCAGACTTACAAATAAGACCTGGGGTTGCATGTGTTCAATTGACACTCTTTACCTCGGTCTTCCTGCATGACCGCAGTCCAATGACTGAGAAAAGTAAAAATTAAATTATATATATATATATATATATATATATATATATATATATATATATGACGTTGACCACTAACGTGGACATTTAATGTGCTAGAAATAGATCACATCTTGTGTCTAATAAGACCTAAATTGTTCTCAACATGAAATATAGCGTGATACCAAAACGTAAGCGGGCAAGACATTTAAAAAAAAACGAAAAGGAACATTAATAAACAGGGACCGGTTTCGATGATTTTTTGCCATATTTTTTTAATAATATTATATATATATATATATATATATATATATATATATATATATATATATATATATATATATATATATATATATATATATATATACATATATATATATATATATATATATATATATATATATATATATATACTAGATCACAACTGTCCGACAAACGGGAATCTGAAACTCTGAGTAGCGGCTTTTGCTGTGATGTTCTTGTAGATTTAATAGAAAGAAAATTGTATTATTCTACCTTCGGTATTCGAGTACTGTTTTTTCCACCTTGTCTTGCATTTATGTGCTTACTCGTATATATATATATATATATATATATATATATATATATATATATATATATATTTCGTTTTTGGATTTGGCTTGCAAGATTCTTTATGTGAGTTCGTGTGTTGAAGCATATTTTGTTATGTCTGGGGAGGGTCATTCTCTTTTGGTGCCTTATAATTTAACACACGCTCCGGTAAAATTTTCACTTATTTCTTTCTACTTATTTCTCTTTTTTTTTTATGGAAAAATAAAAAAGAAATAAGTTGAAAGAAATAAGTGGAAATTTTACCGCTGAGTGTGTTAAATTATAAGGCACCAAAACAGAATGACGCTCCTCAGACACAACCGTATATATATATATATATATATATATATATATATATATACATACATATACAATAAGATATTATAACGATAATTTGATATTATGAGATATTAAATACTTTATGATACAAATGGCTAAAGCAATTAAAAACCAAAGAGTTAGAATAAATAAATAAGGGTGCAAAATAGCACCTTTAATTGCTAGAAATAAGAGCTAAAAATATAACTCGAATAGCCACACAAAATCATTAAACTCATGTGATGCTTGAAGGAAATGCGAGCTGCAAGCTACAACATCCTACTCCAGTGAGATAAACTCACGGAATGAAATAATTCGATAAGTCTCTATCATATGATTTCGAAATTTAACCAATCAGATTTCGTTTATACATACATATATCCACACACACACATATGTGTGTGTTTGTGTGTGCGTGTAAGTGCTTATACGGGTCTCTGCGTACGTGTGTACAAACAAATTCCATCCGAAGGGCCGGAAACTATTATTCACTTCTGCAGTTCGGATTCTTTTTCGTTACTATAACGATTTCAACACACCATATTGAAGTCCAGGCATTATTCTCTAGCGACCTTGAGGCAATTATGAAGAGTTAGCAGTCTCCCCTGCGCTAATTTGCCGATGTAGGAAATAACTGTATAGTCACCCCAAGTGATCATGGATTTCACTTTATTCTAGCTCACATTCTCTCCTATACATATATACATAAATTCTTAAACCCATACTAACATACAGAGGTATGCACTGTTCCACAGACAAACGCACACACACACATTTCTCTCCCTCTGAATCTCTCTCTCTCTCTCTCTCTCTCTTTCTATCTATCTATCTATCTATCTATCTATCTATCTATCTATCTCTATATATATATATATATATACATATGAGACAGTCGTGTCTATTTGCATGTGTGCATACTTTTTTACGCGTATACGTGTGTGTGTATGTGTCTGTGTGTATACTAAAGTGAATATGGATATGATTAAATTTTAAACGACACAAACAAAAGTCGAGAAAACAGTGGAATGCTTTGCCCCTATCATTGTTATTTATTAAGCGCTGGCAGTGAGTGGAGAGATGAGGAAGAAATGCAGTGTTTCCTATGAATAGAACCGAATTGAGCAATGTCAATATGTCAGTATTCGGATTGAATAGTGTAATTAATATTATGGTCGCCCTAGCCCCCATATATGCAGACTCGACACACATCTATAATTAAATATCAACTCACATGTCTTAACATAGATCATCCAGTGAGTATAATTCTCGCACATGAACGTAGATTGTTGTCTTTTACTCTACAAATGTTTTAATATTGCTAGTGTGAAAATTCTTCTTTCTTGGTCTTCATTAATTATTGTAAACCAGAAGAAAAACAAGAAATATTTTATATATTAAAGAAAGAAAAAGAGGAAAATGATAAGCTTGTCCAGAGGTTAAAAAGAATAATGAAGTACTTCCGAATAAGTAGCTTATATTCCCAAGAGTAACGTTAAGACAATTATTTCCGATTATTCAAAGAAATGCTTCTGAACATAACATTGAAATCGCGACATTCTTCACCTGTTTTAATATTCGTCAGTAAGTACAATATTTCTTATCAGAAAGAATGTTTTGTAATTTTTCTGACAAAATATAATTGATTAATCAAATATTTATGTTGGTTATTATCTTATTTTTCTAATTCATTTCTAATGCTTTCCTGATATGATTACATTTCAAACAGTTGCTTTGATTTAGAACAAAGCCAAATTAACATATTAAAATTTCAATACTCACTGGCTTTTATCATTGTGAGTCTTCATTCCTAAGAGTAAATAATATTTAAAACAGAATGAAGCGACTTCTAGAGTTAGACGAGAAGTTACAACAAACCGAGGGAGCAGAACGGTTTCTATCCCACTTCAATCGAAAAATCTTTATATATTTCAGTTCGTTGAAATTCTTGGGCAAAATATGAATGTCAAAATATAATATATTCTATTCAAAATCACGCAAAAAGTTTTAACTTAACTTAAACATTTATTGATTTGGCATCTTAATAAATATTTGGGTGAAGTTAAAAGTATTTGTATGTTTTTGAAAAGCTAATATGTGTCTCCCACAATTTAATTGTTTACGTTTCAACACGCGGTCGTAGATCAAATCACTTACCAGGCAATTATAACTCCCAGATATATTTCCCTTTTTTTCCCCCCGAAATATTGATCTTTCGTGTTTAGTAAATTAAAACATTATCACTAACAAATGGTGTATTCGATCACTTGGTCCAGTATGGTACCATATACATGTGAATATATGTATTTCTGTCAATTTGAAAAGAATATACGTACATTCTTTGTATGTCACATGTAGACCACAGAAGCTTTTCAGTTTTAGAGGAGATAAAATACTATCACTCCGTCGGTTACGACGACGAGTGTTCCAATTGATGCGATCAACGGAACAACCTGCTCGTGAAATTTACGTGCAAGTGGATGAGTACTCCACAGACAGGCGTACCCTTAACGTAGTTCTCAGGAAGATTCATCGTGACAAAAAATATGACAAGGCTGGCTTTTTGAAATACAGGTACTACTCATTTCTGCCAGCTGAGTGGACTGGAGTAACGGGAAATAAAGTGTTTTGCTCAAGGACACAACGTACCGCCGGGAATCGAACTGACAGCCTTATGGACGTGAGCTGAATACCCTAACGATTAGGCAACTCGCTTACACTGGAGTAAAAATAGCATGTTGTAAATTTCATGCATTTCCAAAGGCCATTTCATTGACGTTAATGGCTAAAATGAAAAAAAAAAAAAAAAAAGAAAACTAAATAATAACTTTGGTTTGCAGTAAGGAATAATTCATAGATGTAATGGTTAAGATCAAACCGACTCACCTCTCAGTGTAGACTCACACCATCAGTTGTTAGCCCAAGGATGGTTTAAAACAACGTTATTCTAACATTTAAATGTATATATTTTTCTAAAAATAGCTGATCATCGAATACAGTTGATAAATATGTGATTATTATTAGTTTTATAAGGACATGTCAAATTCCATTCCCATATATGTATGTATGTATGTATGTATGTATGTACGTACGTATGTGCAATGGCCCAGTGGTTAGGGCAGCGGACTCGCGGTCATAGGATCGCGGTTTCGATTCCCAGACCGGGCGTTGTGAGTTTTTATTGAGCGAAAACGCCTAAAGCTCCACGAAGCTCCGGCAGGGGATGGTGGCGGACCCTGCTGTACTCTTTCACCACAACTTTCTCTCACTCTTACTTCCTGTTTCTGTTGTGCCTGTAATTCAAAGGGTCAGCCTTGTTACACTCTGTGTCACGTTAAATCTCCCCGAGAACTACGTTAAGGGTACACGTGTCTGTGGAGTGCTCAGCCACTTGCACGTTAATTTCACGAGCAGGCTGTTCCGTTGATCGGATCAACTGGAACCCTCGACGTCGTAAGCGACGGAGTGCCAACAACGTATGTATGTATGTATGTATATATGTATGTACGTATGTACGTATGTATGTATGTATGTGTGTTGCATGAGGTTGCTAGGCTGCCTTTTTTGTGCAGTCCGGAACTGCGAAATGGTGTGCTTTTTGAGGACGTCGAATATGAGCAATTCCATGAGTCCGTCTGTCCGAGGTCTATCAAACTCATTTTCTTTTTCGACCTTGTAGGAAACGTCGTGATACAGTAGTGAATTCTGAGGGTTCATTATCCTTCTGATACTGAGATTTGAAGTTGTGATGAATTATTTTCTGAAATACAGGAGCTCCAGGAGAAATCATTTAGAGATGAGTGGGTGAAAGTTTCCAATGTACGAATGTACAGGATGGTTTGTTTTCGATGCAGGCAAGTCCTTTAATCACGGTGAAACTGCAAAACCATAGCACTAGTTATGTAGTACTACTAATTGTGATGCTAATGTGATGACTGCACTTGCTAACTATTCCTTGAATGATTAATCGGCCTGCATTTGGAGTTGAATAATGTAAGATTTATACAGAGCGAGGTGATCCGCTGTTTTCTATTTTTGTTAGCAAGTCCTGTGATCGTATAACTGCAGCGAGTTGTCGGGAATTTAGAAAAAAGAAAATTTTCTATGAATATTTTTATGTTCTTCTTTTCCTTTTTTGTTGAATGAATTATTTCTTCTGTTTTTCCAATTAAGTATCTATTATAAATGTGAATCGTATGCTATTTATCTCGAAATTATAAATTTTACTTATTTTTATTCATTTTAAAACATAATTATATTTATATTATTATTTTTCTAAATGATATCTTGAAGTAATTTTGAAACTATTTTCAATACAAGTCAACGGGTCAATTATCAAGAGAATTAACTTCTTTATTTGATTCACAAGTCTTCTTCGTCGCTTTCTCATCAGGGTAACTTTGTGGGGCTTCATCGATCCAATTCGAATTTAAAATGTCAAACAATATTTAAATTGCTTTCTTTTGTTTCTGTTGTTATTCGATTCAATGAACACGTATATTAGATAAAAAAGAAAAATTTCAATCTATCGAATTATCGTAGATAAATGTCACAGAAACAAAAGGCGTAAGAAAAAATTAGACAACAAAGCTTATCGAATGAAAATATATACACAAACCAGCAAGTGAAACAACTACCTTTTGAGAAAGCATATAGACACAGTTATATAAGAAATTATATATATATATATATATATATATATATATATATATATATATATATATATATATATATATATATATATATATAAGATAATAAGAGTGAAAAAACTACAGAAGGCTTGTGTTACATGGTTAAAGTATATATTTAAATTAATCTTAATCTTATTTCGGCCAGAGTTCTTTCGTCACACTTCTGTGACCTCATCAGTGGTCCTTTGTTTCCTTCCTTCTTATGTGTGTCTCACCTTGCTAAATATCAGCCATTTTGTATTTTGTATTCCTATTGTATGTGTCTACGCATGCGTGTCTTTCAATGTGTCTGTGTCTTTTGTAAGTGCATGTGTGTATGGGGAGTGTCTGTATCACCTATATACTCTGTTGATACGTGTTCGTTTGTATTTGTTTTTATTTATTTATTTGTTCATGTGTGTGTGTGTGTGTGTTTTTTGTGTTTAATAAAATTTTGTTAACGTATGTAGTATTTAATTCCATTTGTTTATCTATGTATTGTATTATACTTTGTTCATATTATTATTGGTTTATGGGTAACATGTTGTCACATGCTGTGGTTTGTGATTTGTTAGTGGTGTGTGTTAGTGTTCCATTCTAGTTTCCTATTCAGGCTAGGTTTCTCTTCTATTATGTGTGTAGCTTCA
>NC_142928.1:31049632-31062132 GCF_046866305.1 Octopus bimaculoides
CACACAATTGACAGAGGATCAAAAGTGGTATCAGCATTACAAGAAATAAGAGTGAAAACTATAAATAATATGGATAGCTAATTAGCAATTTAACAGCCTAACGAGAATTCAGATGGTCTGCATTAAAATTTGAAATCACATGATATGGCTATATCTGCGACCGTAAGAAGCTTTGTCTTCCTTGTCAGCTTATTAAGATAGTACTATTGAGGCTAATGAGTCGTTTTGACTGTTCTTTCTAGCAATGCCGGTACCACTTCGTACCCTCTGTCATTTTAGTGACGGCTATAAATTTGCATTTATGCTGGTAAATTGCTAATAAGCGACCCATATTATTTATGGTTTTCACTTCTACCGTTTTTGAAATCAACACCATGTTTTCAACGGTTTTTGTTATAAGGTGGCGAGGCGAGTAGAGCTTAACCCTAGGCTTAGTAAGAGCCACTGACGAGAATTAAGATTGTCTGCATCAAAATTCTAAATCACGTGATATATCTGCGACCGTAGGGAGATTTGTCTCCCTTGCCAGTCTATTAAGATAATGCTCTTGTGTTTAATGAGTCGTTTTGTCTGTTATTTCTAGCAATGCTGGTACCACATTGTACCTTGTATCGCTTTAGTAACTTCTATAAATTTGCCGTTAGGTTGTTAAATTGCTAATAAGCAACCCATTTTAATTATACATATAGATGTGTGTGTGAACCCCACTTGGTATTGGTTTGATTAGATCCCGGTAACTTAGCTGTTCGGCTAAAGACACCGATAAAACAAGTACCAAACTTAAAGAAAGTTAAGTGCTGGGGTCGCTGTGTTCCGTTAAAACCCTTCAAGGTGGTGCCCTATCACGGACGTAATCCAGTGATAGAAATAAGCAAAGGGGCAAAAGGGATAATATTTTTAGATTGACTCATTCTCTCACGGTCACAAGATATCTTAATTTTGGATTCGTATATATCATAGATTAGATCCAAAATTCATTTTTAAAGTAAACATAGTAATTTCCGTTTCCAAAAAAACCCACAGGACTGTAGATAAGGACATTATTTACAAGATTTAATTTAGAAATGGAAATTACTGGAATCTAGATCACGAGCATATCTAGCAAAGTTGGCACTTGAGATGGAATTACTCAAAATGCTATGTAGAAATAAACATACACTCAGTAGTTCGGTATGTAATATAATAGTTTATGTGAGACAGTTAGGTTTTTAACGTTTATAAAGACTAGCCAAATTGATGTTTTGCTAATATGATTATAAATAGTTGGTGTCTTTGTTGATTCTTCGCTATAGTATTGTGGTTTTCTACTATTATGTTTCAAGTGAGCTGCCAGATTCGTAAGAGCGTCGGAAAGGATGCCTAGCGATGTTTTTTCGGCTCATTATATTTTTCTGAGTTCTGATCTTGCACATGGCTCAGTGGTTAGAACGTCGAGTTTACGATCGTGATATTGTGAGTTCGATACCAGGACCGGGCTGCGTGTTGTGTTCTTGAGCAAGCCACTTTATTTCACTTTGCTCCAGTTCGCTCAGCTGTAGAAATGAGTTGCGACGTCACTGGTGCCAAGCTGTATCGGCCTTTGCTTTTCCCTTGGGTAACACTGGTGGCATGGAGAAGGGAGGCCGTTATGCATGGGCGACTGCTGGTTTTCCATAAGCAACTTGCTCGGACTTGTGCCTCGGAGGGTAACTTTCTAGGTGCAATCCCATGGTCAGTCATGACCGAAGGGGGTCTCAGCATGATCTTGCCGTTGTCAACTTAGCTTTTCGAGCTTACGGGTCGATAAAGTGCCAGTCAAGTACTGGAGTTGATGTAATCGAGTTATTCCTTCCCCTAAAACTGCTTGTCTTTTACCAAAAATTTGCAACTATTATATTTCATTCAGGTGGTAGCAACTTTTATGCATTTAGTTTTATTTGTAGCATTTATAAGCAAAGAATAAAATTATAGTCAAATAAAGCAGTCTCGTAGAAGACTGAGCATAGAAGAGTAAAGCGAGAATCAGAAAATCGGATAAATTCAGAGTAATTGATGAAAGAATCGAAAAGCAAAGTGCTTATTGCCAAATTGCTTTTTTCATCAGTCCACTGAGTAAATGGCAAAATGTAAAACCTGTAACCACACTGGGGTGTGAATGCTCCTTCTCCAGGAATGATAAAACACTGGCCAGCGGGCAAAAATTACTCGATGTTCAGTCCAAAACTGTCTTCTGACAAAATCTCTAAAACCTTTACGCAATAAATAAATAAATGAAACATGTAAATAGAAAAGATGTGATTAATTTATTTAGCGATGAATCTCTAAAATTGTTTTGCTTTCAGGTTACATCTGGCCCAACTGGATTTATGCACTTATATGTGGCTTGTAGTATTTAAAGTGGTTCTCCACCTCCTACTCAATGTGATTGCTTGACTTGTTAGAAAAATTAGCCTAAAATTACATCCTGAAATTATTCCTGAAATGACATCCATTCAGGCGTATATAATACAGGGATATTTGATGCACTTTCTGAAAATAGATAACATTAAATAACTAAAGCAAATACTGATTGGGCTCCCAAAAACGAAACGTGATTGTTACAGATGCAAAACCATACACCTTTATATGGACCATATATGGACCAAGAGTGGTTGAATCAGTAAGAACAATAACGATGACAGCAACAATAAGGCATCAGCAACAACAACAACAGCAACATCTAACAGTCTGCATATCATTACAAGACAGAAACCACAACAACAAAAAAAAAAATGAATAAAATAATAATTATAATAAAAACTGAAAAAAATTATTGTTTACTTAATCAACGAGAATCTTGGCTCCGTATTTTCAATCAATAATACAAGCTAGCTAAGGCTAGAGGTTTTTGCCAGTCAAAAGAGATGAAAGTAGGACCATAGTTAATTAAAATCTATAACTATGTATGGTTATTTTTCCGAGTAGAGGTGAGATATGTACCTGTAGTTTTGGGCAAAGTCTTTTCTTTGTAGGATGAAAAAATACGAGATGATACGGTTTCTAAAAAGATCTCACATTAAGAAAATAAACAGTGAAGTTACACGCGTTTTCTCCCTACGCATGTTTTCACATGCGTAAGAGTAGAGAACATCATAGATCTAATTAGAAATATGAAATGAAGGGGAATGACAAATTTAATTCAACAATTGATTTGCCTCAGTCTTTTTGACCGTGGATATAGAACACAATTTCGAGTATGTTTCTGTCTCTTTAGACCTCAACAGTAGAGCACATTCTGTCATCTTAAAAAAAAGACACATTAAGCAATGTAGTCCTAGATATCTAAAAACTGGCTGGAATGTCCTTTCCTTGTAGTGCTGTGTAAACATGCCTGACCTGGAGTTAAATGAGAGCCACAACTTGTTCTTTGGTGATCACAATAAGACGAAAATGAAATGGCTTACTTTAGATTTGATACGATACCAAAGATTTTCTTAGATAAACACGAAACGGGTTGGTGTTACATTATTATATATTAAACAGGGCGGCGAGCAGGCAAAATCGTTAGTTGGTCGGACAAAATGCTCAGCGGCATTTCGTCCGTCCTTACGTTCTGAGTTGAAATTCCGCCGAGGTCGACTTTGCTTTTCATCATTTCGGGGTGAGATAAGTAAAATAAGTACCAGTCGAACACTGGGGCTGATGTAATCGACTAGTACCCTCCTCACAAATTTCAGGTTTTGTGCCTATAGTAGAAAGGATTATTATACATTAAATATATATTCAAACATTATTGGCAGTTTTATATTAGGTATTAGATTAGCAGAGTCATTAGAGTGCTGGAAAAATGCCTAGCAGTGTTTGTACTGACATTTACATTCTGAATTCAAGTCCTGCTGAATTCAGTTTTGTCTTTCATCCTTTCGGGGGTCGATAAAATGTAATACCAGTCAAGTACTGGGTAATGGTATCGACTACCCTCCTCCCATCAAAGCTGCTGTTCTTTGTGTCAAATTAGAAGAAAAAAAAAAAAACTATCGGCAGTGAAAGTGAAATGAAATAACTTCTAAGTGAATGGAAACCGAATCGCCATTTTGTCTTAACGGGAGCTTAACTCTACTCTATGGCGATTGCTGTAAGTTACAAATATATTCTACTTCATTCCATTGTCTTGGAAAGATAGTTTATCACTCATACAGTTATAGAAAACAACTCCATTTTCTCTTTGTTCGTTTTTTTCTTTCTTTTTTATTTCTTTCTCGCTTTTGCCGCAACTTTTCTTTGTCGCCAATGTTACTACTTGCAACGACGTCAGAAATAACGGAATAATTAGTTTTACGATTATTATGGGATATGACAAGACATTTAATTTCATCAACAAAAAAATTTTTCCCCCGAAAGATTTAAACATGAAAGTGAGTTTCTTATTTTTTTTAACGAGTTGTTGGCAGTCTTTCAAGCTATATACGATATTATTTCACTTGTGGTAATTCATTTTATCGACAACTGATTGCAGCTAACTTAAATGGCGAGAGACTATGTCGGAATTTAATCATCTACATTATTAATATAGCAAAAAAATTTAACAAAAATGAGTTTTATCTTGTAAAAAAATATATATATATATATATATATATATATATATATATATAAGCAGACTTGATGTCAAAGAGAAGACAGTGAAAGAGAGGAGAAAGATTGAAGACAAAAGATTGAGAGAGTGATGGGGAGAGAAAACTTAGCGAGAATAAATTTGAAGGATAAAGAGTGAAGGAGGGGGAGAAATGACGGAAACAAAAGAAGTGAATAACTTGTAAAAACTGAGATAAGTAACACCATTTGCCAGAATGCTACTCATTGTATCTCAGGGATATAATCGATTTAATTAACCAGAGTATGTAACTGGTACATATTTTAACGACTCATACATACAAGAAAGTCTGTGTCCAGTTGAATGGTGTTCGAATACAACGTAAGGAAGTGCACCGAAACACTGCGAAGTAGATATAAAGACACTTGTTTTTTTTACGAGCTAACCAATTTATTTGAAAAGTATCGTCGAATACATTGATTCAAGTAGTTAACTGTTTCTTATTTTTTCAACCTTAGAAAGATAAACAATCATTCTTCCCGGTATTTCATCTCAGAATGTAAATGGATATGAAATATCTAGATTTGAATAGAAGGCGGTGAGCTAGCAGAAACGTTAGCACGCCGGGCGAAATGCTTAGCAGTATTTCGTCTGCCGTTACGTTCTGAGTTCAAATTCCGCCGAGGTCGACTTTACCTTTCATCCTTTCGGGGTCGATAAATCAAGTACCAGTTGCGCACTGGGGTCGATACAATCGACTTAATCTCCTTGTCAGTCCTTGTTTTTCCCCTCTATGTTTAGCCCCTTGTGGGCAATAAAGAAATAAGAAACGTTAGCACGCCGGACGAAATACTTAGCGGTATTTCGTCTGTCTTTACATTCTGCGTTCAAATTCCGCCGAGGTCGACTTTGCCTTTCATCCTTTCGGGGTCGATAAATTAAGTACCAGTTGCGTACTGGATTGATCTAATCGACTGGCCCTCTCCCCTAAAATTTCAGGTCTTGTGCCCAGAGTAGAAAAGAATATCTAGATTTGAATAGATTTCTGTTTTTTTAATTTCAGTAGAGCATCAAATTTCAAGAGAGGTCATGTCATCGAATAAATCGATCGTATACTTCATTGAGATGTCTGATATCGACCTTGACAAAATCAAGGGCAAAATAATCCATATTGGAATTTTAAAGGAAATGTCAATAAAAAAAAAAAAAAACATGTAATGTAAACGTTTTTATGATTTAGTTTCATTATTTTGATGCTGATGCAAACTTACACTAGATTATTAGGACTCTAGGTTTTAATGAAGCGGTATTTTACCCGGGACCCTGCTGGCCACACTGTCCCCAACACGAGCAAAAGACTGGGTCTCTAGGAAGTCGCAAGGTCGGCGGGAAAAAAAAAATCCCCACAAAAAAAAAACAAAAAAAAAATGGTACTCCATCGGTTACGATAACAAAGGCTCCAGATGATCTGATCAACAGAACAGTTTGATCGTGAAATTAACATGCAAATGGTTGAGCGGTCCACAGTCACTCGTATCCTTAACGCAGTTCGTAGGAAAACTCAGCGTCACACGGAACGTAACCAGTAAACCGTGCACCTTCGATACTTGCTGAAAATAGCAGCCAAATCGTTTTCAAATCACACCTTACTGTCTTAGAAAATATTCATTAGATAATATAACCCAGGGCATAGGGTACCGTGGAAATTGAAGAGATGGTTATTGTCAGAATTCCTTTGGTCAACTCTATCAAGATCGAGGTGGTGATAGGCTACAACTGCCACTGTTCTAGAACTAAGTTAACACAATAAAATAAATTATAAAGCAAAACGATGTAAAATTTTAAAAAAGAACTGCATAAGGTTTTGAATAAATCCAAGAAAATGTTCCACAGTTATTTAAGACTTGTGTTTTGATGTTAATGCTTTATGAACTGTATTTACAGGTCAAGTGATTTGATTTGGGTTCGTGTGTTGAAATTAAAACAATTACATCGTGGAGACACATATTAGCCATTCAAAAACACACAAAGACGGTTAACGTCATTTAAGCATTTATTACTTGATGTCAAATCTTTCGTCGCACCAACTGCGGCCTGGACACTGACACAGTTCTACAACTGATAATATTTTAGTTTAATCTTACTTCTCTTTCTTAATTAATCTTACTTCTCTTTCAGCCAATTGCCATAGTTGGGATATTAATCCTGGTAGAAACCTTCTGCAACATACAAATTGTTGCCCGTTATTTGCGTTCAGTGTTTTGTGGTCGACTGTGAATTTTAGGTTTTACTATTAGTTTTCACCGACGTTAACCCCACGCTTGATAAATGAATAAAAAATGTTAATAATTTTCAAGTTCGTTTCCCTCTTCTGAAACCAAAAATGTTTAATCACCTATTGGGTTCGTGTGTTGAAATTAAAACAATTACATCGTGGAGACACATATTAGCCATTCAAAAACACACAAAGACCGGTTAACTTCATTTAAACATTTATTACTTGATGTCAAATCTTTCGTCGCACCAACTGCGGCCTGGACACTGATAACGAATATTTGATTTATTTCAATTGTAAAAGCTGCATCGAAAAGAATACTTTGAATATTCTATTGTTGGGTGAATGTCGCGCAATTTATGTGTCATCATCGAGCTAACTCTTGAGGACATGGATCATGCCAACAGTCAGGAGGCGATAAAAGGAAAGTACACGTCACTTCTGTAGTGAAGGTGACAAGGTGTCTCTGGCAAAAGTTTCTTAAGCTCATATCATAATTGTAAGCCTTCTTATGCAGAAAAAAAAGACGGAGTGAGAGGGAGAGAGAGGGGGGGTGGAAGGAAGAAAAAGATGACTGAACTGCTTAATCTTGGACCATATCTCTCACTAATGGGGTTCGCATTTGCGGACAGGCATCTCCGCCCCAGTAGCTTTAAGCAGTGATATGGGGGTCGAGAACGCCGGAGGTGTCCACTGTCACAGGTTCGACTATAAACCTGTGAAAGAGAGACCGGTACTTTGACACTTTGTCATTCTCGGCCGGACGATTACCGGAGCCTTAAGAAAGGTATGATGATTTACACAAGGCCTTTCACATCACTACATTTGAGGATAACCCATGATAATATTCTAATCTGTTTGATATTTATAAGCCAGCGATACAATTATCAACCCCTGGATATTACAGTCACGAGTCCTCGAAATTACAGAGCAGATTACCCGGTTTCCATGGGGTGTTAGTTACAGAGAACCCGATGCCAGTACGTGGCAAAGTTACTCATTTACAGTCGAGCGAACTGAATGTGAAATGAGGCGTTTTGCTCAAGAACACAACGTTCCGCTCGGTCCAGAATTCGAAATCAGGACTTTGCGATCGTGAGTGCTACACGTTGACCGTTAGGTCACGCGTTTTCACTATATCACTATATAGTACTGGTACGTATTTACTTGATTCCGAAGAGCAAGGGGAAAGATAATATCAATATGGTGGTATTTTATTGTAGACTTAAAAGATTTTATGTAATATCTTACAGGATTTTATTAGTCCAACTTCTTAACATTTCCGGCACAACACCTAGCTCGTATCTCTTCTTTAAAAAAAAAAAAAAATTTTTGGAGCCTGGATAAGATCCTGAAAATAAATCAATTCTTTTAATCAATCGTAGTTGAGAGTTTTGGACTGTGGTCAATGGCCCAGAGAAGAAATTAATTCTGCATAACTGATTTATTCACACTTCAGCAAAACTTCGATTGTGTTCCAGCTAATAAAATGTTATATTCTTTTATCGTACACTTTTTACTTGTTTCAGTCAATGGACTGCGGCCATGTTGCAGCACTGCCTTGAAGAGTTTAACTGAAACAATTGACCTCACTGCTTATTTCTTTTTAAGTTTGCTACTTGGACTATCTATCTCTTTTGCCGAACTTCTAAGTCATCGTAACATAAACAAACCAATACTGATTTGTTCATGTTAGCGATGGTGAACAAATACAGACACAAAGACATATACACAGATATATACAACGAGATTGCACACAGTTTCCATCAACCAATATCACTCATAAGGCATTGGGCGTCCCAAGGTGCCGCACAGGAAAAGTGATCCTGAAACTAGATGACTGCAAGACGAGCTTGTCAACTAAACAACCATTCCTGACTATTTTTCTGTATTTTGAAAGATAACACTCCTATTTTCTTTTTATTAGCGGTAGGGAAGTAGCGAAAACTTTATCTATAAACCCTGTTATATTGTTAGTGCACATTGCTTTTAAATCTAGAGGAATGAAAGGCAATATTGAACTCGGAAATATTGTAATTCCATTTGAACGTTCACGGCTGAAAATACATATAGTAGAATATAACAGTAATTATACATAACAACTATAGCAACAACAACATTGGCCTCATGAAAACGGATTTGCCAGAGAAGATTTTAATCGACGAATTCAACTCTCAGTACATTATTAAGGTTTAGTTTGCTGAACACAGAAAAGTGAAAGAATTGGTTGACTCCGGTGAAAAATTTGATTCAGAACATTTAGGAAGATATGTAAACAACGAAATATAAATCGATTCTACATTCAGTTTAGTTTCATAGTTTACACCATTGCTATTAATTTCTTTTATCATTCCAGACATACACAGGAAGTAAATAGACACCTTTAATTTTCATAATTTCTGATCTAAGCGTCTTAATATGTTTTCAGCGGTGTAGAATTTACAATGTAATTATTCTTTTTCATTCCAGGTGCCATTATATTAAACATTTGCGAAAAGCAACCATGCCACGCACAAAAATATTCAGTAGAACTGTCAGATGTTCAAAGCGGTCGTATTCTTGGGCAATCTGAGGCTGGTCTCAGCCAGCGAAAAATTGCCTAAAATCTTCAAATTCCTCTTGCTACTGGTAATAGAATTATAGTGCAATTCAAAAGCCAACGAAAAGAATCAACAGATTCTCGTCCCGGCTGACCTGGGCCCTCGGAAAGGAAGCTTCGCTGTTTGAAGAGAGTTGTGGAAAACTAACTCCGTTCGAAGGCTTCTGACATTGCAAACCAGCTAGAAGTTAATCCAAGAACGTGCGTTACATATCTGCATAAGCTTAGGTATTATGGACGAGCAGCTAGAAGAAAACCTCTCCTTCAACTAATTAATATCAAATAAAAGATTTTGAAAATTAAAGGTATCTATTTACGTCCTGCATGTCTGCATAAGTTATATAATCAGGGGAAAAGAGAAGGAAATTGAATGTTGAAACGTGACTTTAATGCCTTTTCAGAGGTTATTAAGGGGTATAATTAAGTGAAATGTTTCTTTTTTTTTGCACACGCTATCTACTTCTGCTTTCTTTTCTCGCCGTGATCTCAACTCGCCACTAATCCTACTACCTCGCAGTGTTAATCTCCTATTAAATATTATAAATCATCTGCAATGTTAGAATACCTCGAGATAGCAATAACTGCTGCTGGATATGTCCAGGTGAATATTTATGAATAATACATAAGTATTGGCAGAGTCTTACGTGCAAAGAAACTGAGATAATGTTTAAGTGTGTGAATTGCTTTGTACTGAATTTGCTAAACGTAAAGCAGGGAGATAGAACAGTAGAAATGTTAGAATGCCGGGATAAATTCCTTATGGTAATTAGTTCGTCTCTTTATATTCCAAGTTCAAATCCCGTAAGAGTTGACTTTACCTTTTGATCATTCATGGTTCAATTAAATAATTTCAACGATGTTCTCTGGTCAATTCAATCTACTTACACCTTAGATATCATCACTTCATAAATTTGCCGCGTTGTGCTAAACGAAGAAACCAATGTATAAAAGAAGAGATATCGAACACTCTAGAACACAAATAAGATGCTACTTGTTTGAAACTACAGCACGATTCTACTTTATCTACACTGCTAATTGGTCTAACTTTTCATTTCTCACTCCTCATATCTAAAACTGAAAATCGCTAGGTGTCTACTCAGCAAAACCTAATATTCATAAAATAAAGAATGTAAAATTGATAGAAATATTTAAGCGACAGTTTAAGTACTTTCCAATGCTTATTTGCATATTCACGTTTTAATATCCAATTTTAGATGACATCAGCAGATTTCATAAAATCATTGTTGCACATTGGTCATAAATTCAATAAAAGCTTGCTTTACGTAATTTACCTTCTCTCCATTTGTCGTTATTGTTTACCCTAGTTCAGCCCTCATTAATTAGAAGAACTGAGATCAGAGGCATTCTAGCTATGGTTATCTCGTCCTTCTTTCGGGTGTCCAATGTTTACATACCTTTTTAAAAGAGTGGAATGAAATTTGAATGAAATTTGTTATCTTTGAAAACAAAGGACGAACAAGATGAACAGAACAACTACATACATGGTTTAAGGGTAGATTGCGAATGCATTCAAACAAGAGACATAGAAAGTTGAACAAACATTCTGCTATTATTCAGGAAAACCGAAATTTTGCTTTAGCTCACTCCACGAACCTATGAAAAGAATAAAAAACCCACACTGGTCGTGAGTTAAGAAAAATGGCTTCAAGAACGGTTTACCATATCTTGGAGCTTATTATCGGTGTACAGCTCTGAACACTACAAAAGGATGAAAAGTTCATAAGACATCTTAAAGAATATTGCATGAAGATCTCGAAGATATAAAAGACAGTGACTGACACTTGTCATTGAGATGTATGGTCACTACCAGGACACTATGTGAAGAATTCATGGAGATTTTATTTCATGCTGTGCCTGCAGAGCATACCGTCTTTCGTTGAGACAAAGATACATGACAGTACTGTAAGCAAGGTAACTGAAGCACTTGAAACATCTATCGTTCTGCTGATTGCACGATACACAAAAAGAAAATGCTATAAACCACAACTCAAAAATATATGCCAATAATGAAAAATACATACCCGTCAAGAAAAAGTTTGTCTATCTATCTATCTATCTATCTATCTATCTATCTATCTATCTATCTATCCGTCCGTCCGTCCGTCCGTCCGTCTGTCTGTCTGTCTGTCTGTCTATGTGGTGTGCGCGCGGGTGTGTATATGTGTTTAATTATAAATGGATCATGTAGAAGTAGATATGCGAGTGGATGTATGTGTTATATACTTGTGCACCTGCCTCTGTATGTATCTATGCAGATAAATGTGTGCGTCTCATATGCTTATATGATATATTTGTTATGTGATATACGTGTTTAATACTGTTACCTGCCATATTTATGTTTGTTATTTATGTATTCATCCATCCATAGTTAAATACATACATACAAACAAATAAACATATACAGAAGCAAACATTTACACGTACACGCATATAGCAGCCTATGTTTCATACCAAATGCAATTTTTACTGAGGTATTCGTTCTGAAACGATATCTCTCATAGACATACAGTGTTAAATAACACAAAAAAATATATCAGTAGCAGAAAGAAATCAACCCTCCAGCGGTGCTGGTAATGCTAGATGCGCATTTCTGCCTCCTTAGGCTTCGTCAGTAGTAAGAATCCACTGCTAATAGCATGCTAAGACAAAAATATGCCTTCACTTAAGTTGGAACACAGAAATTCAAAAAATCACTAATGCTGGAATTAACCAGTCGAATAGAAATTCATTATATGCAACAGAAGTAGCATTAGTTTAGAATAGTAATCTGTATATCACAATCAAAGCAGATACATACTCCCTCCCCGCCAAAAGGAAAATCTTTGAAGGATCATGAGTTCTACCTATTGTCCTAGCAAAACAATATTTACACAGATATGTACATACATGCATAAAGGCATATATGAAGTATATACGTATGTATGTATGTATGTATGTATGTATGTATGTACGTATATATGTATGTATGTATGCATGTATGTATGTATGCATGTATGTATGTATGTATGTATGTATGTATGTATGTACGTGTGTATGTATGTATATATGTATGCATA
>NC_142928.1:31074632-31079632 GCF_046866305.1 Octopus bimaculoides
GGGCATACCTGAGAAGCCCACTTTGAACAGTCGTGGCCCCCAGGCAGTGCACTGTGGGAGACAACTCACTTTTTGTGTTTGGCTGCTACTGACTGTTTTCTGCCATTCAAAAAATCATTTAGCTACTTTCCTAGTTTTCCGACTATGCCAGGATCACGCAGTTTGTGATATATCATTCCATGATCGACTTTATTGAAGACGTTCACAAAGTCGAGATATATCACATATGAGCGGTTATGCAGATGTTTCAACACCCAGTCCTAGTAAGAGCTGTGTCAGACAGCTTCGTCCTGGTCGGAAACCTTGCTGGGTGATAGTCAGCAAGTAATTTTCTTCAGAGTACGTGATTAGTTTCCTTCAGACTATTCGTTCCACGACTTTGCTGATATTCAAGGTTAGAGAGAAAGACCTATAACTTTTGGTATCCGTTCTGCTACCAACTTTGAGTAGAGAGCATTATTTCTTCCTTCACCTTCCCTGAATCTTGTGATTCCTATAAGAAGTGAAACCGGCTTGTAATTATGTACTTTATAATATTTAATAATGTACTTTCGTAATTATGTGCGTTAGAGTCTTTAATAATATATCTTGAAACGATTTGTACGTTAAAATGAACTTTGGGGTACATAACCGTGAAAATGCCTTAACTGTAGAAATATATTCTGGATACGTTATAATATTTTGGAATATGTAATAATATATGTTGAAACAAGTTCATTGTGTTAATTTCTTTTTGGATACATACAGGGTGTCCATAAAGTTTCTTTACCATTTCAAAAATTTATTACAAATGCAATTGATAAGATATTTTATTCAGATTTGTTCTATTGTATTCAGTGTTTATTAAAGTTCTTTTTACCTCATTTAATACACTTCTACATGGGCACCATTAGTTGCACAAAGCACATCAAGACGGTACTCGATTTCTTGCCATGTTCGCTGTAGCATAGCCTCATCAATTGTGGCAATGGCATCAGTAATCTTTTGCTTTAGGTCAGTAATGTCCCGTATCTTTTTTCGATACACAATATCTTTAACATTGCCCCATAGAAAGAAGTCCTGGGGAGTGATATCTGGTGATATCTGGCGGCCAAGGAATTGACCCATCCCTTCCAATCCACCAGGATGTGATTAAAAACTTTAGTAAACACTGAATACAATAGAATAAATCTGAATAAAATATCTTATCAATTGCCTTTGTAATATTTTTTATAGATGGTAAAGAGACTTTATGGACACCCTATATTATTACTTTTTGAAGCGATTTGATTGTAATAATGTACTTTGAAATTAATCTATTGCAATGTAAAAGAAATAACGCATTTTCGTCTTTTTATTATTTCTAACACATAGATACGTATATATGAGCATGAATGTACACGTGTGTAAAACATCAGTATTTACCCAAGGGACTTATTCTCTGACGTAACATCAAAAGGCAGTGATGTATGGCATCATTTAAAAACAACGTTTATTGTTTACTGACGTTTTTGTGAGTCTGTTTTATAATAGTCTCAGGTTGATTTCACTGGTTTTGTGTTTATTGTTACTTTTACAGTTAGCGATTCATTAAACTCCTTTCATATTTGTCGATGAAGAATATCCAGAACAGCCTAGCATTCTTCTTTGCCACCGTCATGTCAATATAAAGGTCCATCTCGTGTCACTCTTCATATTTTTCTGTGTTGACCTCCAACAACTTCCCGAAAGTATTTATCAAAGCCATATCAAGTCGATAGTTCACTTCTACCACTACTACCACCATCGCTACCACTGCCCTGACTTTCACAAATCCTTTAACTCCAGCAAGGCATTTCGACCACACATTACTGTCTTCCTACACTTGTACTACAAAGTGAAAACTTGCATCCACCTAAAACAGATCAACCTCTTTCCTATCATGGCTAATATATGATTTAATATCCAAGATAGATATATCTTCGAAATCTCGCATAGGTGTCACATTCTCCTGGGGGAAATGCTTCTGAACATAATTGCATTTACCATTCTTTCTTCATACAAGGCTTCTGGCATTAGCATTCCCTGTGCTTTGGTGATGTATGGCTGTAATGCTTTCATCTTTTCTGACCATCATGTTGATGTCCAAAGGAGAGTGTGAACATAAGGTCGGAACAACTGTATTTTTGTTTCCACTATCACCCTTTTTATCACTACTGTTATTTTCTTGTCTTTTTTTGATTCCCAATATCACCAGTGTCACTGCTGTTACTGTTGTAAACCTCTTATCATAAGTAGCCATATTGCTTTTATTGCTATTATTTTATTGTTGCTGTTGTTGTTGTTGTTGTTGTTCTTCTTCTTCTTCTTCTTCTTCTTCTTCTTCTTCTTCTTCTTCTTCTTCTTCTTTTCTTCTTCTTCTTCTTCTTTTCTTCTTCTTCTTCTTCTTCTTCTTCTTTTTCTACTACTACTACTACTACTACTACTACTACTACTACTACTACTACTACTACTTGTTGTTATTGTTGTTGTCATCAAGGCGGCTGGCTGATAGAATCGTTAGCGCGCCTGACAAAATGCTCGGTGGCATTTCGTCCGTCTTTACGATACGAGTTCAAATTCCACCGAGGCCGACTTTGCCTTTCATCTTTTGGGAGTTGATAAGATAAATACCAGTCGAGTACTGGATATCGATGTAATCGACTAGTACCCCCCTCCCCTTTTTGCCAATAGTAGAAAGGATTATTATTGGTATTATTTATTATTAAGGCTGTGAGCTGGCAGAATTTTAGCAGCGTTTCGTTCGTCTTTAGATTCTGATTTCAAATTCCGCCCCGGATGACTTTGCCTTTCATCATTTCAGGTTCGCTAAAATGAGTACTAGTTGAAGACGGGGGTCGATGTAACGGACCTAGCCACCTCCGCTGAAATAGCTGGCCTTGAGCCAGAATTTGAAACTAATGTTATATTATAATAATAATAATAATGATAATAATAATAATAATGATAATAATAATAATAATAATAATAATAATAATAATAATAATTATTATTATTGCTGTTGTTGTTGTTGTTGTTGTTATCATAATCATCATCATCATCATCATCATCATTATTATTATTATTATTATTATTATTATTATTATTATTATTATTGAGTGAGAGAGCAGTGCATGCCATCAAAGTGACACTGTGGTAAAATATACAAAGCCCAATATACCCATCATGACTACCCGTCTGATAAGGGTACACCAGGCTCATGCATCACAACCATGGTGATCTCATATCAGGATAAACAGCGCATGACCTCGCAGGGGGGGGGGGCTAGTTAGAATTTCTTTCAGGTCGAGTAGCCCATACTGCTCAAAAGGTCCTTGAATAAGGTTTGTTTAAGGATGATGAACAAAACACCCATGTTTCCAGAGGGGAATTATTCAAACCCCAAAGAATTCCTCTCAACACATGGTATGATGCCCCCCCCCCACTACTTCTGCTCGTGATCAGAGATGCACATATCGTCAGCCACCAAGGGACATGCTCAACTGGTTAAGGTCAAACAACTGACGAGCGAATCTGTGGTATTAAACAGAGTATTTGCTGTAGCCCATCTTTTATACCAAGACAAAACAACGTTCATGATAACACTTCCAATAAATTAAGATCAGAAACCATGAGAGTCACTGCCTGGCACTGCATCAGGGCATTTATTATTATTATTATTATTATTATTATTATTATTATTATTATTATTATTATTACCATTATTAAAGACATGACATAGTATCCAATATCATGATGCTGTTGATTGATGATATTGTGTCTACCAGGGGTTTGTACAGTCTGTCAAGTCACAATCAGGACCCCAGACAGACAGTACTTTACACAATATGCGTGCACTTCCAAGTAATGCGGATTCTTTAATGCAGTGAGGTGGCAGAATCGTTAGCACGCCGGGCAATATGCTGAGCAACATTTCGTCCGTCTTTACGTTCTGAGTTCAAATTCCGCTGAGGTTGTCTTTGACTCATCTTTTCGGAGTCGATAAACGAAATACCAGTGAAACACTGGGGTCGAAGTAATCGACTAGTCCCCTCCCCCCAGAATTTCAGGCCTTGTGCCTTTGGTAGAAAAGATTATTATCATTATTATTAATCGACAGGGATGGAATCGACAGAGATGGAAAATTAGAAGAATCGGTAGAGTATGTTACGAAATGCCTCACAGCATTTGCTTACGTTCTTCAATTCAGAATTCACTATTCTGAGATGAAAGACTTTGCATTTCATCTTTTCCGTGTATATAACACATGAAGCTAGTTAGATTTATTCAACCGTCTACTTCCCCGAGAAGCACGATCGTATACTTATGTTAAAAATTGTTATTGCTATTCTCAATCCAGTGAAGCGGCAATGTTGATGGTGCGCCAGACCCAATACCTTGAAGTATTTAGTTACGTTCTATATGCCTCTGAGCTTTCCCAGGTCTATAAAGTAAGTACCAGTCCAGAAGTTACATCAGTTTAATCGAATTTATTTTACCCGGAAATTTGTGGTCTTATGTCATTGTTTGAAATCGTTGTTATTAATATTACATAAAGATAATCGCTAATCAAGTGTAACATTTTATGTTTAGCCTTCAGGCATCGACGTGTATATGTCTGATAACGATTGAAAGATTTGTTATTGAAACCGACGATAAAAAAAAACAAAAACAAAAAACAAAAACAAAACAAAAAAAACAAGCTAAAAAAAAAACTAGCAAAACAATGAACAAATAAATTATAATGTGAATAAAAGTCATTTGATTCTTATTTAATGCAGAGATTTAGTGATTTGCACTTCGTTTCTGCGACTAGTCTAATAAATGTCATTTTGAAATGAAAAGAAAAGCGTGTTGTCATTTTTAAAGAGATAATTAGTGAATAGGGAGGACAGTTTAACACTGATTTAATAAGAACTTGATATCGCGATAGAAAATGCCTTAAAATCTTAATTTTTAATAATCCGCCATTTTGTTTCTCTATTTTTCTTTTCATTTTCTTC